>NC_056433.1:36267015-36452015 GCF_018296145.1 Oncorhynchus tshawytscha | reverse complement strand
TTGTTTTACTCCAATGTTTGTAAACAAAGTAAATGTAAACAAAGACCATATAGCCTGAAATGGTTGAGACTGTCATCGTGGATGGTCAGTCTTTGCATCCATAGGTCTCTCTATGAATTTGAGTGGGGTGACATTTCTTCAGGCCCATCATCCCTCTGCTTTTACCGAAACAGGGGCGGGGCAGGTGCTTTGTTATTGTTTCAACTGCTTTTTTTTTTCAACTGCTTTTTGTTCAATCAAATTTTCTCACTAAGTTGAAACGAAATTGCCACAATTTAGAGCAGTCTGCCGTTGTTTGTATTTTGGTGTCTTTTGGGGGGTGGGGGTCTTTTAATGCCGTTTTTCACTTCTAGCTGTCCTCAGAGGCTAGTGGTGTCTGCCCGCTGGATAAGGCTCTACGCCAGAGCAGCCAACGCAAATTAAACTCACAAATCTACATTTAAATTTGAGAAAAGTCGAGAGAGAGAGAAAGAGAGAGAGAGGGAAAGGTGATGTGAACGCGATAGGGTTTTTTAATCAGATCTCATCATTTACTTCAACACCACATTTTGATCCTTTGTTCCTCTCCCTCTCTCCTCATCTCTCGCCCTCTTGAATTCTCTCTCCCTCATGTCTTGTTCCCCGGCTTCTCTCTCCTCTCCTCTGTTCTCTCCTCCCTATCTCTCTCCTCTCCTCTGCTCTCTCCTCCCTATCTCTCTCCTCTCCTCTGTTCTCTCCTCCCTATCTCTCTCCTCCCTATCTCTCTCCTCCCTATCTCTCTCCTCTCCTCTGCTTTCTCCTCCCCTCTGCTCTCTCCTCTCCTCTGCTTTCTCCTCCCCTCTGCTCCTCCTCTGCTCTGCTCTCTCCTCCCTCTGCTCTCTCCTCTCCTCTGCTCTCTCCTCCCCTCTGCTCTCTTCTCCCCTCTGCTCTCTCCTCCCTCTCCTCTCCTCTCTTCTCTTCTGCTCTCTCCTCTCCTCTGCTCTCTCCTCCCCTCTGCTCTCTCTTCTCCTCTGCTCTCTCCTCCCCTCTGCTCTCTCCTCTCCTCTGCTCTCTCTCCCCTCTGCTCTCTCTCTCTTCTGCTCTCTCCTCCCCTCTGCTCTCTCCTCCCCTCTGCTCTCTCCTCTCCTCTCTCTCTCCTCCCCCTCTGCTCTCTCTTCTCCTCTGCTCTCTCCTCCCCTCTGCTCTCTCCTCCCTCTCTCTCTCTCCCCTCTGCTCTCTCCTCTCTCTCTCTCCTCCCCTCTGCTCTCTCCTCTCCTCTGCTCTCTCCTCTGCTCTCTCCTCTCCTCTGCTCTCTCCTCCCTATCTCTCCTCTCCTCTCCTCTGCTCTCTCCTCCCTCTGCTCTCTCCTCTCCTCTGTTCTCTCCTCCCTATCTCTCTCCTCTCCTCTGCTCTCTCCTCCCCTCTGCTCTCTCCTCTCCTCTGTTCTCTCCTCCCTATCTCTCTCCTGTCCTCTGTTCTCTCCTCTCCTCTGCTCTCTCCTCCCTATCTCTCTCTGTCCTCTGTTCTCTCCTCCCCTCTCCTCTCCTCCTCTCCTCTCTGCTCTCTCCTCTCCTCTGCTCTCTCCTCTGCTCTCTCCTCTCCTCTGCTCTCCTCCCTATCTCTCTCCTCTCCTCTGCTCTCTCCTCCCCTCTGCTCTCTCCTCTCCTCTGTTCTCTCCTCCCTATCTCTCTCCTCTCCTCTGCTCTCTCCTCCCTATCTCTCTCCTCTCCTCTGTTCTCTCCTCTCTATCTCTCTCCTCTCCTCTGTTCTCTCCACTCTATCACTCCCTCTCCTCTGTTCTCTCCTCCCCTCTGCTCTCTCCTCTCCTCTGCTCTCTCCTCCCTATCTCTCTCCTCCCATCTGCTCTCTCCTCTCCTCTGCTCTCTCCTCCCTATCTCTCTCCTCTCCTCTGCTCTCTCATCTCCTCTGCTCTCTCCTCCCTATCTCTCTCCTCCCTATCTCACTCCTCTCCTCTGTTCTCTTCTCTCCTCCCCTCTGCTCTCTCCTCTCATCTGCTCTCTCCTCCCTATCTCTCTCCTCCCTATCTCTCTCCTCCCCTCTGCTCTCTCCTCTCCTCTGCTCTCTCCTCTCATCTGCTCTCTCCTCTCCTCTGCTCTCCCCTCTCCTCTGTTCTCTCCTCCCTATCTCTCTCCTCTCCTCTGTTCTCTTCTCCCTATCTCTCTCCTCTCCTCTGTTCTCTCCTCCCTATCTCTCCCGTCCTTTGTTTAGTGGAGCTAAAAGCAAACCCTACCTGACAGTGGAGCAGCTGACTGAGTTTATAAACATCCGACAGAGAGACCCTCGTCTCAACGAGATCCTCTACCCTCCTCTCAAACCGGAACAGGTTCAGAGCCTGGTGGAGAAGTACGAACCCAAAGAACTGCTGGTGCAGAAAGGTTAGCATGAGTCACACACACACACACACACACACACACACACACACACACACACACACACACACACACACACACACACACACACACACACACACACACACACACACGTACACACACACACACACACACACGTATACACACACACACGTATACACACACACACGTATACACACACACACACACGTATACACACACACACGTATACACACACACACAGGCACATATATGTATTTGTTTTAGAAGGACTCTGTTGTTTTGAGAGTATATCCCCCCCCCCCTTCTCTGAGGGGTGGTAAGTTTGCCAGGGGAGTTACCATAGAAACCACTCAGCCACATCGTGTCCAAGGAGCCAAGGAAGAGGAGAATTTAGTGGGGTTCCAGGGAACGCTTAGACCCACACAGACACACTGACATACAAAGCTCACAATCACGTATACACTTGCTCTACACTTCGTTTCTCTCTCATGCAATTCCTTCTTGCTTTTGCTATCAGACTGTGTGTGTGTGTGTGTGTGTGTGTGTGCGTGTGTGTGTGTGTGTGTGTGTGTGTGTGTGTGTGTGTGTGTGTGTGTGTGTGTGTGTGTGTGTGTGTGTGTGTGTGCTCAACGGTAGAGAACACTTAGGGGAGGACTCCTTGTCTGTCCACCTGTCATGCTCATGCTAGTGTCTCACATACACACACACACACACACACACACATGAACACGTGGGAACACACACACACACACACACTCTGTTTATCATACAGTCACACTCAGTTTCCCCTTCGTTTAGTAGAACAGTCAAATAGCCCTGTAAACACAGTCCTGTCTCATCCCAGGCACACACTCTGTCAAGTACAGACACTGACTACCGACAGTACTTATAATGCAGATTGTTATTAGACCCGTTATAACCTCTTTATAATGAGCTAATAACCCTTTACTACCATGTTATGATACATCTATTACATCCCTGCTCTCTGGCTTAGAGCTCTGTGGTTACAGAGACTTCAGGAGTCAGGATCCACCCATTTCGTCTCTCAGTCATGTTTATACTACCTTCTCCAAGTCCTGAATCACACCAGTGGGCCAGAGCACTCAACATCGCATACATGTTGCTCTGCTGGTTCAACTCAACACGAAGCGTGAGGAGTGATGTCTGCTTTACACAAGGGGTGTCCGAAATGGAAGCCTATTCCCTATACAGTCCACTACTTTTGGGACCTTGTCAAAAGTAGTGGACTTATGTAGGGAATATAGCGTCATTTAGGATGCTTGCAGGGATATGGGAGTTTAGATGTAGTGTTTCGTGGAAGGAAACCGTCCTGGGAGACAGAAGCTGTGGTTCAGACAGACTGAGCCACAACTTCATGGCCGGAGAAAATCACCATTTTCTGGTGACCGAGGTGCTGCTTTATGTTGTTACATTGTAATGATCAAACAGATGGCGAGTTAATCGTATTTCACGTCAGCTATATTAGCAATTTTAGCGTAAAATAAATATGCCAAAGACTATGCAGAGCCGTGGTTGGATCTATTTGGGTCCACCCGGGTCTATCAGCTGTAGTTACATAAGACCTGACGACAACCAAAAAGGACCCCATTCGGACCAGAGGGAAGAAATGACATGTTGGACCCGGACCTGCTCGGCGGTCGGGTCTTGGGTATTCGGGTTTGGGTTGACCCGTGAAGACCTCTAACACACACGTCCCTCTGCCCTTCCCAGTCCGAACAACAGATTTCCCACTGCAGTATTTATACAGCCTGGGGCAGAGGAAGGACTGCCATCTGCTCTGAAGATAGCCACAGAGTTACACACACACACACACACACACACACACACACACACACACACCCTTCCCCTTCACATACTCTTCACGCATTTCCTCCATACCACACAATCTTCACACCAACATTCATACACACCCACACACTCTCACTCACTCTCTCACTTCCTCACACACACACACACACACACTCTCACTCACTCTCTCACTTCCTCACACACACACACATGTGCGTTTGCCCTCTTCCCAGGTCCGTGGGACAGAACAGACCCTGAGGTCCAGTCCTACTGGGGTTCTGTATTATTCAGGAAGAGGAGTGGAAAAAGATATTCCTGTTCTCTCTCTCTCTCTCTCTCTCTCTCTCTTCTCTCTCTTTGTCTCTTTCTCTCTCACTCTCTCTCTCTCGTCTCTCTCTTCTCTCACTCTTGCGCTCACCCTCTCTCACTGTGCTCTTTCTCTCTCTCTCGCTCTTTCTCTCTCTGTCTTGCTCCCTCTCGCTCTTTGTCTCTCTGACACTCTCGCTCTTTGTCTCTCTGACCCTCTCGCTCTTTGTCTCTCTGACCCTCTCGCTCTTTGTCTCTCTGACCCTCTCGCTCTTAGTCTCTCTGACCCTCTCGCTCTTTGTCTCTCTGACCCTCTCGCTCTTTGTCTCTCTGACCCTCTCGCTCTTTGTCTCTCTCTCGCTCTTTGTCTCTCTGACCCTCTCGCTCTTTGTCTCTCTGACGCTCTCGCTCTTTCTCTCTCTCTCGCTCTTTGTCTCTCTGACCCTCTCGCTCTTTGTCTCTCTGACACTCTCGCTCTTAGTCTCTCTGACGCTCTTTGTCTCTCTGACCCCCTCGCTCTCTCTCAATTCAGTTCAATTTAAGGTCTTTATTGGCATGGGAAACTTGTTTATGTTGCCAAAGCAAGTGAAATAGAAAAGAAACAAAAGTGAAAGAAACAACAATAAAAATGAACAGTAAACATTACACTCACAGAAGTTCCAAAAGAATAAAGACATTTCAAATGTCATATTATGTCTATATACCGTGTTGTAATGATGTGCCCATAGTTAATGTACAAAAGGGAAAAGGTGTTTGTTCTTCACTGGTTGTGCCTTTCTTGTGACAACAGGTCACACATCTTGCTGCTGTGATGCACACTGTGGTATTTCACCCAGTAGATATGGGAGTTTATCAAAATTGGATTTGTTTTCTAATTCTTTGTGAGTCTGTGTAATCTGAGGGAAATATGTGTGTCTAATATGGTCATACATTTGGCAGGAGGTTAGGAAGTGCAGCTCAGTTTCCACCTCATTTTGTGGGCAGTGGGCACATAGCCTGTCTTCTCTTGAGAGCCAGGTCTGACTTCGGCGGCCTTTCTCAATAGCAAGGCTATGCTCACTGAGTCTGTACATAGTCAAAGCTTTTCTTAAGTTTTGAGTCAGTCACAGTGGTCATGTGTTCTGCCAATGTGTACTCTCTGTTTAGGGCCAAATAACATTCTAGTTTTCTCAGTTATTTGTTTAATTCTTTCCAATGTGTCAAGTAATTATCTTATTGTTTTGTCATGATTTGATGGTTCTAATTGTGTTGCTGTCCTGGGGCTCTATGGGGTGTGTTTGTGTTTGTGAACAGAGCCCCAGGACCAGCTGGCTGAGGGGACTTCTCTCCAGGTTTATTTATCTGTAGGTAATGGCTTTGTTATGGAAGGTTTGGGAATTGCTTACTTTTAGGTGGTTGTAGAATTTAACAGCTCTTTTCTGGATTTGAATCATTAGCGGGTATCAGTCTAATTCTGCTCTGCATTATTTGGTGTTTTACATTGTACACTGAGGATATTTTTTGCAGAATTCTGCATGCAGAGTCACAATTTGGTGTTTGTCCCATTGTCACATGTGCTGAGGGTGTCAGATTCTTGTCCAGTTCTGGCATTTAGGTCACCTTTCTCTTGACCCTCACTCTCTCTCTCTCTCTCTCTCTCTCTCTCTCTCTCTCTCTCTCTCTCTCTCACTCTCTCTCTCACTCTCTCTCTCACTCTCTCTCACTCTCACTCTCTCTCCCTCTCTCTCTCTCGCTCTTGCTCTCTCTCTCGCTCTCTCATTCTGTCCCTCTCTCTCTTTCTCTCTCACTCACAGAGACCTAAACAAGGTCCTCTTAACCTATGTCTTAAGTCAGTCATGTCTAAATCAAATCTGTATAGACCTTTGATGAACTTTATCTCTGGAAGGCCTAACAGCATTTGAAAACTTCAATCAAACCCGCCATATTAGGGACCAAACTACTACCTCGAAAAGTAGAACCATCTACACTGCATCACCAAAGTATGTGGACACCTGCTCGTCGAACATCTCATTCCAATATCATGGAGTTGGTCCCCCCTTTGGAGTTAGTCCTCCCTTAATATGGAGTTGGTCCCCCATTTGCTGCTATAACAGCCTTCACTCTTCTGGGAAGGTTTTCCACTAGATGTTGGAACATTGCTGCAGGGACTTGCTTCCATTCAGCCACAAGAGCATTAGTGAGGTCGGGCACTGATGTTGGTCTATTAGGCCTGACTTGCAGTCGGCGTTCCAATTCATCCCAAATGTGTTTGATGGAGTTAAGGTCAGGGTTCTGTGCAGGCCAGTCAAGTTCTTCCACACTGACCTCAACAAACCATTTCTGTATGGACCTCGCTTTGTGCACGGGGGTATTGTTATGCTGAAACAGGAAAGTGCCTTCCCCAAACTGTTGCCACAAAGTTGGTAGCACAGAATCATCTAGAATGTCATTGTATACTGTTGCATTAAGATTTCCCTTCACTGGAACTAAGGGTCCTAGCATGAACCATGGAAAACAGCCCCAGACCATTATTCCTCCTCCATCAAACTTTACAGTTGGCACTATGCATTAGGGCAGGTAGCGTTCTCCTGGCATCCGCCAAACCCAGATTTGTCCGTCGGCACTGCCAGAAGGTGAAGCGTGATTCATCACTCCAGAGAACGTGTTTCCAGTGCTCAAGAGTCCAATGGCGGTGAGCTTTACACCACTCCAGCTGTCGCTTGGCATTGTGCCTGGTGATCTTAGGCTTGTGTGTGGCTGCTCGGCCATGGAAACTACAAGAGGTTGGTGGCACCTTAACTGGGGAGGACTGGCTCATGGTAATGGCTGGAGCGGAATCAGTGGAATAGTATCAAATACATCATACACCTGGTTTGATGCCAGTCCATTCACTCCATTCCAGCCGTTGTAATGAGCCGTTCTCCCCTCAGCAGCCGACACTGATGGAAACCCATTTAATGAAGCTCCCGACAAACTGTTCTTGTGCTGACGTTGCTTCCAGAGGCAGTTTGGAACTCGGTAGTGACTGTTGCAAACGAGGACAGACCATTTTTACACATTACGCGCTTCAGCACTCAGCGGTCACGCTCTGTGATCTTGTGTGGCCTACCACTTTGCGGCTGAGCAGTTGTTGCTCCTAGAAGTTTCCACTTCAAAATAACAGCACTTAAAGTTGACCAGGGCAGCTCTAGCAGGGCAGACATTTGATGAGCTGACTTGTTGGAAAGGTGGCATCCTATGACTGTGCCACGTTAAAAGTCACTGGGCTCTTCAGTAAGGCCATTCTACTGACAATGTTTGTCTATGGAGATTGCATGGCAAGGTGCTCGATTTTATACACCTGTCAGCAACGGGTTTGGCTGATAACCGAATCCACTAATTCGAAGGGGAGTCCACCTACTTTTGTTTATATAGTGTACCTGTGAGGGGAGTGTTATAGGTTTTATTTCACGGTAGGGAAAGCATTTAGGCATTCCTCTCAGACACCGGGCTGGTGGAAGAGATTACACAGGGCACAGATCTAGGATCAGCTTACCCTCCCCAGTGTCTCTGCAGAGGTGGGGTTTGTACCAGAGGGAGACAGGTGTGCACACGTACATGTGTGTGCGCCTGTGTGTGTGTGTGTGTGTGTGTGTGTGTGTGTGTGTGTGTGTGTGTGTGTGTGTGTGTGTGTGTGTGTGTGTGTGTGTGTGTGTGTGTGTGTGTGTGTGTGTGTGTGCGTGCGTGTGTGTGTGTAACAGTCGCTAGTTCTGGGTGGCTGTGCAGTTAAGAGAGGCTAATTGGCTGCTTGTGTTAGTGTTTATTTCCCTGGCTATAGAGATCATTGATCAAAGGGTGTTGGTTTAGTGTGCGTGTGTGTGGGTTTAGTGTGCGTGTGTGTGTTTAGTGTGCGTGTGTGTGGGTTTAGTGTGCGTGTGTGTGGGTTTAGTGTACATGGGTTTAGTGTGCGTGTGTGTGGTTTTAGTGTGCGTGTGTGGGGGTTTAGTGTGTGTGGGTTTAGTGTGTGTGGGTTTAGTGTGTGTGGGTTTAGTGTGCGTGCGTGTGGGTTTAGTGTGTGTGTGTGTGTGTGGGGGTTTAGTGTGCGCGTGTGTGGGTTTAGTGTGCATGGGTTTAGTGTGCGTGTGTGTGGGTTTAGTGTGCGTGTGTGTGGGTTTAGTGTGCGCGTGTGTGGGTTTAGTGTGCGTGTGTGTGGGTTTAGTGTGCGTGTGTGTGAGTTTAGTATGCGTGTGTGTGTGGGTTTAGTGTGCGTGTGTGTGGGTTTAGTGTGCGTGTGTGTGGGTTTAGTGTGCGTGTGTGTGGGTTTAGTGTGCGTGTGTGTGGGTTTAGTGTGCGTGTGTGTGGGTTTAGTGTGCGTGTGTGTGGGTTTAGTGTGTGTGTGTGTGTGATGTGTTGGATTTGAAGGGAGCATGTCCATTATGGGAGTGGGAGCGTTTGAAGCTTCTCATGCACCTGACTTGTAAATGCACTCTTTGAATGTCTATTCTCGATGATATCTGAGTGATTTTAAAACAATAAGCCAACAGCACTTCTCAATTACTATTTCATCCTTTGCCTCTGCGTTGCACGATGGATATTTTATTTGAGTTTTTTTTACATCTTAAGGCATAAACACACACTGGAAGAACACCAGAGTATGGATTGTAGGGTGACTCAGTGTGGGAGTCATAGGTCTAACCCTTGTGGTCAGGGTTTGAAGCAGCCTTCGTCCCTGAGATTGATCTCTGTGGCTCTCTAATGTACACCCACACACATACACACTGGGGCCCTCTAATGTTGACATGGATTGATTGAGGGAACCACACACATACACACACACACACACGCACACACTGATTGATTGAGGGAATGTGTCGATGGCTAATAATGTCAGTGGTGAAACCTTTCCATCCGGGTAACACTTGAGATTTTTCAGCCTGACTGCTTTTGTTAGCAGCATTAGGACCTAGTTTAAACTCTGCAGGGTTTAGCTTAGTTTAGCTCCAACCTAACACTCAGCTTACACCCTGTACCACAAAACTGACACGATGGACACACATCTTTACCCAGGGTTTGAGAGGTCGTCTTCCAGTGTCTCCACTTCTCTATTGTCTCTGTTGTTTTGCCCCTCTTGTCATCCTGCAGGTTAGATGTAGGCTTTGCCAAGCATCGGAGCAGTGAGCCTAAGCTACAGTAGCTACAGCGCAACCGGCTACCCTCTGTAAAGTTGTGTGTTTGTGTGTGTGTTCCTACAGGTCAAATCTCAGTGGAGGGCTTCGCCAAGTATCTGAGTAGTGAAGAGAACAGCATCATCCCACCAGAGAAGCTGGACCAGAGTGAAGACATGACCTTACCACTGTCTCATTACTTCATCAACTCCTCCCACAATACATACCTCACAGGTGGGGCGCCTATTTGGAAACTTCAGACACTTTTATTCCAGGTTCTTTATTCAAATACTCTGATTGCTACTAACACCGGTGCTTGAAGGACGTTTCACCTTCCTGTTTCACCTTCCTCTACTGTAAGCCTGTCATCCAACATCGGCCAATAGGGGGCCTTCTCCTCCTGTGTACCTCAGGTGCTTATCCAATCAGCGCTCTCTATGAGACTGACTTCATTCTTATTCAGGAGTTCAACATTTCTTCAGACTGGCATGTGGCAGCAATAAGAATAGAAAACCAAAACTACAAAAGGCCATTCTAGCTGCAAAATATATTATTATTCATATATTGAAATATATTCCGGGGAGATGGATTGCGCATGAAAGTCTCTCCTGAATCAAATTTCTCCCGGGCAGAGGAACATTTTATTTCTTTAATAGGCTAATGTCAAAGACTTAAAAGGGAGAAATAAATTGAGGGAGATACACAAACGTGTTCTTAATTCCCTTTGTCAGGTCTTCTTATTCTTATTCTCCTATTGACACGTTGTCTTATTGTATTACACATGAATTAACTAGGTTATGATGAGAAATCATTTCTGGAAGTTACAGAGAACTTTACAGGGGCCTTGGCTTGCAGTGTTGGGGAAGGGTAATATGAAAATATAGTTCACCAAGCTACCAATTACTTCACACTGGACGACATTAAGCTACGCTAAAGCTACCCTTGAGAAATATATTGTTTACTTATCTGAAGTTACTTTGGGAAATACATTTTTCATGTGTAAATCCAAAATGTCATAGACTACAAATTGCAAGAACAAATCACTTGGGGGTGGGGGGGGTCATACTGTATTTTAACTTGGCCTATACTGTGTGCGTAATTTAGCTGTGTGCGTAATTTAACATAAAAACAATGTTTAAAGTGAGAATTAGGCAGGTCTGATGCCGAAAAAGAAAGGAAATGATTGCCTACTTCACACGTATTTTATTTTTGCAAATAAATGGTAGCTAGCTACACCGCTACATGTCCAAAAAGTTATTAACTACTCAAAACACTACCAAGATTTGAATTGAATCCAAACTATCAACAAGTTGCTGCAAAATGTAGATACATTACTAGTTGAACCGCATGTAGCTCACTACTCCCCAACACTGTTTGCTTGTTCCATGGCAGTGGAAGACAAGGATATTTCCAATAAGTCATTACTGATTCTTTTCTTGTGGCCAGGGTATTATTATCCCTTCACATTGATCCATCTGTAATCTCCTTCTTATTAGAACTGTGTGTTTCATGCCGTGCTGAAGGCAGAAACTCATTTAGAAGTTAACTTTCCTCTAATGGCGGATGCAGTAATCACCAGGAAGTTGTGTTGTGTTTGTGTGTGTGTTTGTGTGTCCATTCACGCTCCTTAGGAAGAGATCAAATTGCATTTGTAGAGGAGCTCAGGGGCGCACATCCTGAAGTGCGACACGCAGACACGCATACCCACATCCACTCAGACACAGATGTGCCTGCATCTCGGGGTTGACACTGTTGTCTCCGCCCGGCGGTAATGCGATGCTAATGTCGAGATAATTGCTTTGTTAATGGAGAAAGTGGGGATGAGATCTGCTTGTGCACTGCGGCGCTGTGTGGAATGCGGTGCTGCTCGTATCCATTTCCCCAATCTAATGGCTAATGTGCTTAATGAGAGCTTGAGATGTGTGGGAATGTCTCGCGTTGACACACAGTAGGACTCCTGGATCTCAGAAGGAAATGATGTGGTTATTAACTGTTGAAAGAGCAATGCGTGTGTGTGCGTCGTGTGTGTGTGTGTGTGTGTGTGTGTGTGTGTGTGTGTGTGTGTGTGTGTGTGTGTGTGTGTGTGTGTAGCGGGCCAGCTGGCAGGTAACTCGTCGGTGGAGATGTACCGCCAGGTCCTCCTGTCAGGGTGTCGCTGTATCGAGTTGGACTGCTGGAAGGGACGCACCACCGAAGAAGAACCTGTCATCACACACGGATTCACCATGACAACTGAAATCTCCTTCAAGGTAAACTGTCTGGGACCAGAGCGATAGAGGAGAGAGAGAGCGAGAGAGCGAGAGAGAAGGGAGCAAAGGAGAGAAGGAGGGAGAGGGGTGAGGGAGGAAGAGAGAGATGGAAAGAGAAAGAAAGCAACAGATTGTTTGAGTAACAGGGACACAGAGGGAGCGATGTGCTTGGTGTTTAGTATGGCAGAGAGCAACAGGAGAGAGGGGAGGAGAGAATAATTGAAGCACGGAGGGGTGGAGGAGAGAAGCAGAGGAAAGAACAAATAAGCCCAGGGAGAGGAGAGGAGGAAAGGAGGGAGCCAGGCCTAAGGTGGAGAAGAGATTGATTGATAGAGGGGAATTTAGTCTTTAATGGGAGAACTAAGTGCAAGAGAAGTTGGATTGAGAGTAAAATAAAAATGTGTAAGTGGACTGGTAGAGGGAATGAGAGACAGAGAGAAGGGGAAGTGTGTGTGATAGAGACAGAGGTAAAGCTATTAAGTGCATTAAATGCATTAGTGTTTGTAAAATGGTTGTAAATTTCACTTAACCACTTCATCTTAACACTCCCTATCAGATGTTCAATGAGTCAACAAGCTCTACACCAGTTGCTCTCCACATCACTGTAAATACTGTATAATACCAATATTGTACTTCAAATATTCCTATATTTTGGTTTAGCCTGACCAAAGGTGATTTAGTTGATGAACATCTGAGTTTCAACACACATCTATGAAACTAGACTCACCAATTCTGATCAGTGATCACATTCATTGATCTTTGCTCCCATTGGTCATTGACCAGCTCTGACACCCTGTCTGTCTGTTCTGTGTCTACAGGAAGTGATTGAGGCCATAGCAGAGTGTGCCTTCAAGACCTCCCCTTTCCCTGTCATCCTCTCCTTTGAGAACCACGTGGACTCGTAAGTCAACAACTCTCACAGGCTCTGTGTGTTATCCAGAGTTGACCTTTTGTTTGATGTCTTTGATGAATGTACACACCACCAACGTTCCCATTTGTTTAACCTCAGTTCACACTGTGATTCTGAACTGCGTCTACAGTTATGTTAGTGCCATTTTAACTGCCATGCTAATGCTCGCCACTCTTATGTCATGCGCTAATTAACTGTATGCTAATGCTAGCCAGTCGTAGAGTAGGGCATTAGCTAATAGCTAACTGGGAGTACTAGCTACTCGGAAGCCATTAGCTAGCTACATGCTAATGTAGGGAAGGTGGTTTGGTGAGCCACGTTTGCATGGTGAGTAAACCTGCCTGAGACTTGGGTTAGCTCCCCGGCGTGTGAACACAATCTGGTTGTGTTGGAACTGTAGTTTGGTCACATTGGTGGCATGCTCCAGTTGGGTGTCTGCAAGGAGTAGGTCACAGAGGGATAAAGTGTGACTTAGCCCAGGTCATCTGTTGAACCACACTCGCACGATGTGTGACCTTGCCTGAGACTTGCGTTAGCTTCCCCAAGACAACCAGGTTCGAATCCCAAACGGTCATAGTAACTATCCACTCCAATAGTCGATGTCGAAATACTAACATTAGGCCACTGTGAGGTGATTGTAAGGGTGTTAACGATGTGTGTGTGTGTGTGTGTGTGTGTGTGTGTTGCCTCCCAGGCCCAAGCAGCAGGCCAAGATGGCGGAGTATTGCAGATCAATATTTGGAGACATGTTACTGACCGACCCTCTGGAGAAGTACCCTGTAAGTACAGAAGGCACAGTCATGTTCACACACTATACACACGCATTGTCATACGCACAGTTCTAGACACCATTATGCCATGTACCTGTGAGTGTGGAGTGTTCCTCACCATTGAGCAGCCGTCTGAACAGCCTCATGTGGACTAAACCTAGAAGTTTACCCTGCCTCTATCTATCTATCTATCTATCTATCTATCTATCTATCTATCTATCTATCTATCTATCTATCTATCTATCTATCTATCTATCTATCTATCTATCTATCTATCTATCTATCTATCTATCTATCTATCTATCTATCTATCTATCTATCTATCTATCTATCTATCTATCTATCTATCTATCTATCTATCTATCTATCTCTCTCTCTCAATTCAATTCAAGGGGCTTTATTGGCATGGGAAACATAGGTTAACATTGCCATCTCTCTCTCTCCCTACCTACCTACCTACCTACCTGTCTATCTCTCTCTCACCCTTCCATCTCCCTTTATCTGAACATACCCTTTTCACCTGTCTGCAATTACAAACACATGGTTCTCTCCCTCCCTATCAATCAGACCCTTACCCGGCTATCAGAGGCTAAACTGCATATGGGCAGTCTCTCATGGTAGAATGAATGGAGATGGGTTACCGTGCATGTGTGTTGTGTTACGGGGTAATCCGTATGCTGTATTTGTAGGAAACCCTTTATCTACTCCCCCCCAGTTGCCATGGCTACCAGTGAAAAGCTTGCATTGTCCCTTTGTGGAGGAACTTTTTCTTCCGAGCCCATTCTTACGTAACGACAATCAAACGCACGCACGAATGCACTCACAAGCACAGACAGACGAGGACACAGAGACACCTACAGTTACCATCCGTCCCTTTAATCAGCAGTGAACTGTTAGGTTTCTTCATTCCACCAGGGAAGACTAACTTTACACATTACCTCACTGAGTGTAATAGCAGTAGGGCTGCGTTTGCGTTGTGTGTGTGTGTGTGTGTGTGTGTGTGTGTGTGTGTGTGTGTGTGTGTGTGTGTGTGTGTGTGTGTGCGTGCGTGCATAAGCGCAGAGCAGTACTTTCTGAAAAGAGGTAGAGAGAAAGAGAGAGAGAGTCGGATATCTACTATAGAGTGAGTGATAAGTGGGCACAAAGAACAAAATGCCAACTTCTCCCACTAGCTTCCCAGGTGCTTCCGTTTAAGGGGGAAATGCTCAACTTGCTTTCGAAGACAAGTGGATATGGCAGATGCTCATATCAAGTGTGATGCTGTTTAACCTTTCACTGCAGTGGGGCTAAATCAGGGTCACACAAAGTGTTTCTTGGTAGTCTTAAACACATCTACTTTGAAAACAAAGTATACACCTCACACACATGGCTATGGGCTTAAAAAAAGAAGACACATGTACCACGTCAGATATAGAGTTGAAATGTATTCAATTATGAGTTGGCATTCCAACATTACACTTTATATACATCACAGAAGACTGAGATATAACAAAACTGTTTGACATAGAAACACCGGATCGTCTTTGTCAAATCTTTGTGTGTTTTGTAATAATGATGAAATTCTAAAAGACATGAATAACATTCCACCCATGAGGCCACGAGAGGTTTTGGTCATTGACTGCAAGGAAAGGGCCGCAGCTCAGGAAGTTGTTAAGCGTATGTGTGGGCCCGTGTGCATGCCTGCATGCTTGCGTGTGATAACAGAATCCGTCTTCTAGTGCGCCATCATTAATGGGCATCAGCAGTGTGATCCAGCAGAACAGAAATGTATCACATGAATTAACCAGTGTTGTGCTTTCTCAAGCCTGCTCTCTAGAGAGAGAAAGTGTTTGTGGATACACTCCCACTCTCCCCAAAGGAAGCATATTCAGGAGTGTAGAACGTTTTGAAGCTGTAGACTAAACGCTTTTGAAGCTGCAAACTAAACGCTTTTGAAGCTGCAAACTAAACGCTTTTGAAGCTGCAAACTAAACGCTTTTGAAGCTGTAAACTAAATGTTTTTAAAGCTGTAAACGAAATGCTTTTGAAGCTGTAAACTAAACACGTTTGAAGCTGTAAACTAAACACTTTTGAAGCTGTAAACTAAACACCTTTGAAGCTGTAAACTAAACACTTTTGAAGCTGTAAACTAAACACCTTTGAAGCTGTAAACTAAACACCTTTGAAGCTGTAAACTAAACACTTTTGAAGCTGTAAACTAAACACCTTTGAAGCTGTAAACTAAACACTTTTGAAGCTGTAAACTAACACCTTTGAAGCTGTAAACTAAACACCTTTGAAGCTGTAAACTAAACACTTTTGAAGCTGTAAACTAAACACCTTTGAAGCTGTAAACTAAACACGTTTGAAGCTGTAAACTAAACACTTTTGAAGCTGTAAACTAAATGCTTTTGAAGCTGTAAACTAAATGCTTTTGAAGCTATAAACTAAACACTTTTGAAGCTGTAAACTAAACGCTTTTGAAGCTGTAAACTAAATGCTTTTGAAGCTATAAACTAAATGCTTTTGGAAGCTGTAAACTAAACACTTTTGAAGCTGTAAACTAAACACTTTTGAAGCTGTAAACTAAACACGTTTGAAGCTGTAAACTAAATGCTTTTGGAGCTGTAAACTAAATGCTTTTGGAGCTGTAAATTAAACACTTTTGAAGCTGTAAACGAAACGCTTTTGAAGCTGTAAACTAAACACTTTTAAAGCTGTAAACTAAACGCCTTTGAAGCTGTAAACTAAACGCTTTTAAAGCTGTAAACTAAACGCTTTTGAAGCTGTAAACTAAACGCTTTTGAAGCTGTAAACTAAACGCTTTTAAAGCTGTAAACTAAACGCTTTTGAAGCTGTAAACTAAACGCTTTTGAAGCTGTAAACTAAACGCTTTTGGAGCTGTAAATTAAACACTTTTGAAGCTGTAAACTAAACGCTTTTGAAGCTGTAAACTAAACGCTTTTGAAGCTGTAAACTAAACGCTTTTAAAGCTGTAAATTAAACACTTTTGAAGCTGTAAACTAAACGCTTTTGAAGCTGTAAACTACATGCTTTTGGAGCTGTAAATTAAACACTTTTGAAGCTGTAAACTAAACACTTTTGAAGCTGTAAACTAAACGCTTTTGAAGCTGTAAACTAAACACTTTTGAAGCTGTAAACTAAACGCCTTTGAAGCTGTAAACTAAACGCTTTTGAAGCTGTAAACTAAACGCTTTTGAAGCTGTAAACTAAACGCTTTTGAAGCTGTAAACTAAACGCTTTTGAAGCTGTAAACTAAACGCTTTTGAAGCTGTAAACTAAACGCTTTTAAAGCTGTAAATTAAACACTTTTGAAGCTGTAAACTAAACGCTTTTGAAGCTGTAAACTAAACGCTTTTGAAGCTGTAAATTAAACGCTTTTAAAGCTGTAAACTAAACGCTTTTGAAGCTGTAAACTAAACGCCTTTGAAGCTGTAAACTAAACGCTTTTAAAGCTGTAAACTAAACGCTTTTGAAGCTGTAAACTAAACGCTTTTGAAGCTGTAAACTAAACGCTTTTAAAGCTGTAAACTAAACACTTTTGAAGCTGTAAACTAAACACTTTTGAAGCTGTAAACTAAACGCTTTTGAAGCTGTAAACTAAACACTTTTGAAGCTGTAAACTAAACGCTTTTGAAGCTGTAAACTAAACACTTTTGAAGCTGTAAACTAAACACTTTTGAAGCTGTAAACTAAACACACTGCCAAACCAACTTGTAGTGGCCTTTTTTTCATTCAGTTCACTAAGCCTTTCACACTATGACCAGCAACTTCTCATCGTCACAACACTACATTTGTTTTGATACCCTTGCCGACCACACACACCCACCAACATCATCATCAGTAGGACCTTTGCTTGCGTGTTACTTTCACGTAAAGAGTAACTCATGTCTCTCCCTCTCTCTCTCAATCTCTCGCGCCCTCTCTCTCCCTTCACCCCTCTCTCGTTGTCTCTAGTTGGAACCAGGGGTGCACCTGCCCAGTCCTATGGATCTGACGGGAAAGATTCTGGTGAAGAACAAGAAGAAACACATCAAGACATCGAGCACCAAGAAGAAACTGTCAGAACAGGCCTCCAACACGTACAGCGACTCATCCAGTGTGCATGAGCCTTCTTCTCCCAGCACAGGTATGGGACACACACACACAGCAGCAGCAGCAGAAAAACACGTCTCTTGTAGGCCGTTCACACACAGAGGGTGGTTATTTGATTTATAATAAAGTGCAACGCTGCGAGTCAGCAGAAGTGCTGGTGGGAGAATTGCTTGCCAATCATAAATCCTACATCTTGTAGTAAGAGATGGCTGTAGTTGCTCATCCATCGCTTTCATGGCCCTCTCCATCAGTGAGCTGTGTTATTGACTATTTCATATACTCATACACTCCCAGTCCCACCCCAGGCACACACACTCACTGGTGGGGCCGAAACTCTAGCTCTGGTGCACATGCGTGTATATCAACCTAGGCGTGTGGTGTGTGTTTGTGTGTGTGTGTGTGTGCCAGCCTGCCTGCTTGCCTTCATGTGTGTGAGTGTGTGCTGTCTTCCGTGTGTGTGTGTGTGTGTGTGTGTGTGTGTGTGTGTGTGTGTGTGTGTGTGAGGATTAGTTTTATAACTACCCAGTAGACAGCCCTGCTGTACCAGGGCCAGGCAGGCGGGCAGGATCGATGCTCTTAGCATTCCCCTTCACACAGAATCACCCGGCATCCATCAACAGCAGCCTACTGGGGCTTCCAGCCACGCGCCACACTCATACACTAGTACACACTGCCCCCTGCTGGTAGACTCACAGACACACACTATGTCCCACACTACTGCAGTCCATGCTGATTTCTGAAGGATTTCACAGACAAATCCAATCACATTTTATTTGACACATGCAGGTGTAACTAACAGTGAATGGTTACAGGCCCTTTCCAACAATGCAAAGAGAAAGAAAATAGAGAAATAATAGAAAAGTAATAACACATAATAAATATAATAATACAAGTAATAATAAATACAGAATTAGTAGCGATAACTTGGCTATATACACGGGGTACCAGCACCAAGTCGATGTGCAGGAGTACGAGGTAATTGAGGTAGATATGTAGGGATAAAACTATTAGACAACAGGATCGATAAGAAACAGCAGCAGCAGCATATGTGTTTAGTCAATTTAACTAACTATTTAGCAGTCTTGTAGCAGTCTCCCACGAGGGTTCACTCTGGTTGAGATCTGGCTACTGAGACACACACAGCCTTTAAACCATATGCTCCTCTGAGACCCCTCTTTAAAAGTCACGGAGATCTCTTCTTCTAGCCATGGTAGCCAAAAGAATGGGCAACCAAGCATTTTTATACATGACCCTGAGCATGATGGGATATTAACCGCTTAATTAACTCAGGAACCAGACCTGTTTGGAAGCGCCTGCTTTCAATATACTCATTTACTCAAGTGTTTCCTTTATTTTGTCAGTTACCTGTATATCCCGTGAGAGCTGGTGGAGGGAGAAATCTTTGGTGACGGCTTCATTGTGATGGCTGGAATGGAAATAGTTTCCATGTGTTTGATACTCTTCCATTCATTACAGTTCGGCTATTACACTGAGCCCATCCATCCGATTTCAGGAGATACCAGCCTGCACTGTGTATATCACATATTGGTTACTCCTTATTTGTTGTCCACCAGGGTCGGCCAACCAGGAGATGACCGAGTCCTCCCAGCCTCTAGAGGTCGCTGAGCTCAGCCTCCGACCACAGGGCAGGAAGTCCATTGGTGAGTCATGCCCATGGTCACACCATCAGATAGATACCCCTCAGTTACTTGGTCCTAAAACAACCCTTAGTAGCCTTAGTTCTATAACCGATTCCAGGGTTTCCATAATTCAGTCCTCGGGTCCCCAGGGGGTGCACCTTTTGGTTTTTGCCCTAGTGCTACACAGATGATTCAAATGATCAACTAATCATCGAGCTTTGATTATTTGACTCAGCTGTGTAGTGCTAGGGCAAAAAACTAAACGTGCACCCCATGGGGTCCCCAGGACAGAGTTTGGGGAACGCTGACCTAGTCACTTCCTTAGTTTCTTCCTGGCCCTATTCCCTTTCCCTAGCTCCTTCGCTTAATTCATTTTCCTATCCTATCTAGGGTTGCATTCTGGGAACTTTCAATAAATTCCCTGGTTTTCCACAAATTCCCTTCTAATTCCAGGTATACTCCAACCAGGATTTCAGGAAAAACAGGGAATTTACTGAAAGTTTCCAGAATTTTACAACCCTGTCCCAAGCTCCCTTCCCCCTTTTCCTTTCCCTAACGTACCCGCTAAAACTCCAAACCCTGGCGGTTGCTTTCTGATAATACAGCCTTCTGAAGTCACTAGCATGTAGCCAGAGAAGCTAACTTAAACCTGCCCTTGTCTTTCAGGTGAAGTTGAGGCAGAGAGTGACGATGATGATGATGACGATGATGACTGCAAGAAGGGGTCCATGGATGAGGTAAGTAGCCCATCTTCCTTCTTTCTCCAGCAGCCTCAGGTGTCTCCTGTTTAATGTGTGCTGAGGCTGCCCCCTAGTGGAGATTCACAGAAAGACACTTTTACTCTTGAGCTATGTCCCGACAGCCAAACAAGGAGAGTAAAGGAGGGGAGACGAGAGGAAGCTGTTCTCTCTCTAACCGTGTGTCATGTGATCCTCCAGGGTACAGCGGGCAGCGAGGCGTTTGCCACAGAGGAGATGTCCAACCTGGTCAGTTATGTCCAGCCAGTCAAATTTAACTCTTTCGAGGCCTCCAAAAGTAAGCCCTTCACTCCTGATCACAACTCAACACCTATTTAGACCACACCTATTCCGAAGAACAACACCATACACACTCATTTGAATATTCCATGTGATTGTGAACCACAGGTTTTTGGCTCAAGTTAGTTGTTCTGTTACAGATTCACTCTTTCAAATGTTGCTGCATGTTTAAAAAAAAAAAACAACAACTAGTAGAATCAATTCCATAAGTTATGCCATTTTCAACATGAATTTGCCAATCAATCAATTTCCAGAGATCAATCGGAGCTACCAGATGTCATCGTTCGTGGAGACCAAAGCCTTGGAGCAACTCACCAAGTCACCTGTGGAGTTTGTCGAGTATCCTTCCCACTCCGTGTGGATGATTGACGTAAAATGTCTGTTCAAATCTTTTCCATTTTTTGAAACTGTCCCGAGTGAAGAAGTACATCAACAGCAATGTGAACTTGTAAATCACCTTCCCTGGTTAAGTAAAAGTAGGGAGACCGGGGATCAAAGTAACACTTTTAGGCATATGCTTACTATGAAAACATTATTTGAGTTAGATTAATCATATTTTTATTCAAAACAAATGTGTCAATAAATGAAAAATTAATTGATGGATTTTAACCAAACTTCTTAGGCTCGTAGTAATACTAACCAAGCATTAGCACATTGACGAACAGTTATTTCTCATTTGAGTTGAGTTATTAAGCTGTTACATCTGACCCTGTGTTACTTTGTTCCCCGGTCTCCCCTATCCGTGTAAGTACTAGATATCTCAGTGCAGAAGGTAAAACCCCTCTCCAGATGTCCTCTCCTTAACGGAGCGTGTCCAGGTATAACAAGCTGCAGCTGAGTCGTATCTATCCTAAAGGCACCAGAGTAGACTCCTCCAACTATAACCCTCAGCTCTTCTGGAATGCAGGCTGTCAACTGGTGGCCCTGAACTTCCAGACCATAGGTAAGACCTGATTCGTTTCACACTAGACAATAGGTAAGACCTGATTCGTTTCACACTAGACCATAGGTAAGACCTGATTCATTTCACACTAGACCATAGGTAAGACCTGATTCGTTTCACACTAGACCATAGGTAAGACCTGATTCGTTTCACACTAGACCATAGGTAAGACCTGATTCGTTTCACACTAGACAGTAGGTAAGACCTGATTCATTTCACACTAGACAATAGGTAAGACCTGATTAGTTTCACACTAGACAATAGGTAAGACCTGATTCGTTTCACACTAGACCATAGGTAAGACCTGATTCGTTTCACACTAGACCATAGGTAAGACCTGATTCGTTTCACACTAGACAATAGGTAAGACCTGATTCGTTTCACACTAGACAATAGGTAAGACCTGATTCATTTCACACTAGACAATAGGTAAGACCTGATTAGTTTCACACTAGACAATAAGACCTGATTCGTTTCACACTAGACCATAGGTAAGACCTGATTCGTTTCACACTAGACAGTAGGTAAGACCTGATTCATTTCACACTAGACAGTAGGTAAGACCTGATTCATTTCACACTAGACAATAGGTAAGACCTGATTAGTTTCACATTAGACAATAGGTAAGACCTGATTCGTTTCACACTAGACCATAGGTAAGACCTGATTCGTTTCACACTAGACAGTAGGTAAGACCTGATTCATTTCACACTAGACAATAGGTAAGACCTGATTCGTTTCACACTAGACCATAGGTAAGACCTGATTCGTTTCACACTAGACCATAGGTAAGACCTGATTCATTTCACACGAGACAATAGGTAAGACCTGATTCGTTTCACACTAGACCATAGGTAAGACCTGATTCGTTTCACACTAGACCATAGGTAAGACCTGATTCGTTTAGCACTAGACCATAGGTAAGACCTGATTCGTTTCACACTAGACCATAGGTAAGACCTGATTCGTTTCACACTAGACCATAGGTAAGACCTGATTCGTTTCACACTAGACAGTAGGTAAGACCTGATTCATTTCACACTAGACAATAGGTAAGACCTGATTCGTTTCACACTAGACCATAGGTAAGACCTGATTCGTTTAGCACTAGACCATAGGTAAGACCTGATTCGTTTCACACTAGACCATAGGTAAGACCTGATTCGTTTCACACTAGACAATAGGTAAGACCTGATTCGTTTCACACTAGACAATAAGTAAGACCTGATTCGTTTCACACTAGACAATAGGTAAGACCTGATTCATTTCACACTAGACCATAGGTAAGACCTGATTCGTTTGGCACTAGACAATAGGTAAGACCTTATTCGTTTCACACTAGACAATAGGTAAGACCTGATTCGTTTCACACTAGACAATAAGTAAGACCTGATTCGTTTCACACTAGACAATAGGTAAGACCTGATTCATTTCACACTAGACCATAGGTAAGACCTGATTCGTTTGGCACTAGACAATAGGTAAGACCTTATTCGTTTGGCACTAGACAATAGGTAAGACCTGATTCGTTTGGCACTAGTCAATAGGTCAGACCTGATTCGTTTCGCACTAGACAATAGGTAAGACCTGATTCGTTTCACACTAGACCATAGGTAAGACCTGAATCATTTCACACTAGACCATAGGTAAGACCTGATTCGTTTCACACTAGACAGTAAGTAAGACCTGATTAGTTTCACACTAGACAATAGGTAAGACCTGAGTCGTTTCGCACTAGACCATAGGTAAGACTTCCGGCGCCGACAGAGATGGCCACCTGATCGCGTTCCTAGGAAACTATGCAGTTTTTTGTTTTTTTTACGTGTTATTTCTTACACTAGACCCCAGGTCATCTTAGGTTTCTTTACATACAGCCGACAAGAACTACTGAATATAAGATCAGCGTCAACTCACCATCAGTACGACCAAGAATAGACGATGCGGATCCTGAGTTCTGCCTTACAACCAGTGTAACCGAGTGGATACATGCAGCGACCAAAAAAAAAAAAAACGACTCAGAAAAAGAGGGAAACGAAGCGGTCTTCTGGTCAGACTCCGGAGACGGGCACATCGTGCACCACTCCCCAGCATTCTTCTTGCCAATGTCCAGTCTCTTGACAACAAGGTTGATGAAATCCGAGCAAGGGTAGCATTCCAGAGGGACATCAGAGACTGTAACGTTCTCTGCTTCACGGAAACATGGCTCACTGGAGAGACGCAATCCGAAGCGGTGCAGCCAGCGGGTTTCTCCACGCATCGCGCCGACAGAAACAAACATCTCTCTGGTAAGAAGACGGGCGGGGGCGTATGCCTTATGGCCAACGTGACATGGTGTGATGAAGGAAACATACAGGAACTCAAATCCTTCTGTTCACCTGATTTAGAATTCCTCACAATCAAATGTAGACCGCATTATCTACCAAGAGAATTCTCTTCGATTATAATCACAGCCGTATATATCCCCCCAAGCAGACACATCGATGGCTCTGAACGAACTTTATTTAACTCTCTGCAAACTGGAAACGATTTATCCGGAGGCTGCATTCATTGTAGCTGGGGATTTTAACAAGGCTAATCTGAAAACAAGACTCCCTAAATTTTATCAGCATATTGATTGCGCAACCAGGGGTGGAAAGACCCTGGATCATTGTTACTCTAACTTCCACTAGACGCATATAAGGCCCTGCCCCGCCCCCCTTTCGGAAAAGCTGACCACGACTCCATTTTGTTGATCCCTGCCTACAGACAGAAACTAAAACAAGAAGCTCCCACGCTGAGGTCTGTCCAACGCTGGTCCGTTTCAAGCTGACTCCACACTCCAAGACTGCTTCCATCACGTGGACTGGGAGATGTTTCGTGACAATAAGTAAGACCAGACAACAACATTGACGAATACGCTGATACGGTGTGCGAGTTCATTAGAACGTGCGTTGAAGATGTCGTTCCCATAGCAACGATTAAAACATTCCCTAACCAGAAACCGTGGATTCGTGGCAGCATTCGTGTGAAACTGAAGGCACGAACCACTGCTTTTAATCAGGGCAAGGTGTCTGGTAACATGACTGAATACAAACAGTGCAGCTATTCCTCCGCAAGGCTATCAAACAAGCTAAGCGCCAGTACAGAGACAAAGTAGAATCTCAATTCAACGGCTCAGACACAAGAGGTATGTGGCAGGGTCTACAGTCAATCACGGACTACAGGAAGAAACCCAGCCCAGTTTCGGACCAGGATGTCTTGCTCCCAGGCAGACTAAATAACTTTTTTGCCCGCTTTGAGGACAATACAGTGCCACTGACACGGCCTGCAACGGAATCATGCGGTTTCCTTCACTGCAGCCGAAGTGAGTAAGACATTTAAACGTGTTAACACTCGCAAGGCTGCAGGCCCAGACGGCATCCCCAGCCGCGCCCTCAGAGCATGCGCAGACCAGCTGGCCGGTGTGTTTACGGACATATTCAACCAATCCCTATACCAGTCTGCTGTTCCCACATGCTTCAAGAGGGCCACCATTGTTCCTGTTCCCAAGAAAGCTAAGGTAACTGAGCTAAACGACTACCGCCCGTAGCACTCACATCCGTCATCATGAAGTGCTTTGAGAGACTAGTCAAGGACCATATCACCTCCACCCTACCTGACACCCTTGACCCACTCCAATTTGCTTACCGCCCAAATAGGTCCACAGACGATGCAATCTCAACCACACTGCACACTGCCCTAACCCATCTGGACAAGAGGAATACCTATGTGAGAATGCTGTTCATCGACTACAGCTCGGCATTCAACACCATAGTACCCTCCAAGCTCGTCATCAAGCTCGAGACCCTGGGTCTCGACCCCGCCCTGTGCAACTGGGTACTGGACTTCCTGACGGGCCGCCCCCAGGTGGTGAGGGTAGGCAACAACATCTAAGACCCGCTGATCCTCAACACTGGGGCCCCACAAGGGTGCGTTCTGAGCCCCCTCCTGTACTCCCTGTTCACCCACGACTGCGTAAGGCCATGCACGCTCCAACTCAATCATCAAGTTTCGGACACACAACAGTGGTAAGACCTGATTCAACAACACGAGACGGCCTACAGGGAGGAGGTGACCTCGGAGTGTAGGTGTCAGGAAAATAGACCTGATTCGTTTCAACTCAGACAAAGGTAAGAGATGATTGTGGACTTCAGGAAAGACCATAGGGAAGACCTGATCCACATCGATGGAACAGTAGTGGAGAGGGTAGCACCTTTTAAGTTCCTCGGCATAGACATCACAGACAAGACCTGATTGGTCCACTCACACAGACAGCATCGTAAGGAAGGCGTAGCAGCGCCTCTTCAACCTCAGGAGACTGAAGAAATTCGGCTTGTCACCAAAAGACCACAAACTTCTACAGATGCACAATCGAGAGCATCCTGGCGGGCGGTATCACCGCCTGGTATGGCAACTGCACCGCCCTCAACCGTAAGGCTCTCCAGAGGGTAGTGAGGTCTGCACAGACGCATCACCGGGGGCAAAGACCTGCCCTCCAGGACACCTACACCACCCGATGCTACAGGAAGGCCATAAAGATCATCAAGGACATCAGACCATAGGTAAGACCTGTTCACCCCGCTGTCATCCAGAAGGCGAGGTCAGACAGGTGCATCAAAGCTGGGACCGAGTAAGACTGAAAAACAGCTTCTATCTCAAGGCCATCAGACTGTTAAACAGCCACCACTAACATTGAGTGGCTACTGCCAACACACTGTCAATGACACTGACTCTACTCCAGCCACTTTAATCATGGGAATTGACCTGGGAAATTATGTAAATATATCACTAGCCACTTTAAACAATGCTACCTTATATAATGTTACTTACCCTACATTGTTCATCTCATATGCATACGTTGATACTGTACTCTATATCATCGACTAGATCCTTAGGTAAGACCATGTATCACTAGCCACTTTAACTATGCCACTTGGTTTACATACTTATCTCATATGTAATCATCTACTGTATCTTGCCTATGCTGCTCTGTACCATCACTCATTCATATATCCTTAGGTAATACCTTTATCCCCTTACACTGTGTATAAGACAGTAGTTTTTTTTTGGAATTGTTAGTTAGTAAGACCTGTTATTACTGCATTGTCTAGGAACTAGAAGACAAGCATTTCGCTACACTCGCATTAACATCTGCTAACCATGTGTATGTGACAAATAAAATTTGATTTGATTTGATTTGAAGACCTGATTCGTTTCACACTAGACAGTAGGTAAGACCTGATTCGTTTCACACTAGACAATAGGTAAGACCTGATTCGTTTCACACTAGACAATAAGACCTGATTAGTTTCACACTAGACCATAGGTAAGACCTGATTCGTTTCACACTAGACCATAGGTAAGACCTGATTAGTTTCACACTAGACAATAAGACCTGATTCGTTTCACACTAGACCATAGGTAAGACCTGATTAGTTTCACACTAGACAATAAGACCTGATTAGTTTCACACTAGACCATAGGTAAGACCTGATTCATTTCACACTAGACGATAGGTCAGACCTGATTCATTTCACACTAGACAATAGGTAAGACCTGATTCGTTTCACACTAGACAATAGGAAAGACCTGATTCGTTTCACACTAGACCATAGGTAAGACCTGATTCGTTTCAAACTAGACACTAGGTAAGACCTGATTCGTTTGGCACTCGACAATAGGTAAGACCTGATTCGTTTTGCACTGGACAATAGGTAAGACCTGATTCGTTTCACACGAGATCGTAGGTAAGACCTGATTAGTTTCACACTTGACAATAGGTAAGACCTGATTCCTTTCCGACTAGACAATAGGTAAGACCTGATTCATTTCACACGAGACAATAAGTAAGACCTGATTCGTTTTACACTAGACAATAGATAAGACCTGATTCGTTTCACACTAGACCATAGGTAAGACCTGATTCGTTTCACACTAGGAAATGGTAAGACCTGATACGCTTACCACTAGACCATAGGTAAGACCTGATTCATTTCACACGAGACAATAGGTAAGACCTGATTCGTTTCACACTAGACAATAAGTAAGACCTGATTAGTTTCACAGTAGACAATAAGTAAGACCTGATTCCTTTCACACTAGACCATAGGTAAGACCTGATTCGTTTCACACTAGGAAATGGTAAGACCTGATTCGCTTCCCACTAGACCATAGGTAAGACCTGATTAGTTTCACACAAGACCATAGGTAAGACCTGATTCGTTTCACACTAGACAATAGGTAAGACCTGATTCGTTTCACACTAGACAATAGGTAAGACCTGATTCGTTTCACACTAGACCATAGGTAAGACCTGATTCGTTTCACACTAGACCATAGGTAAGACCTGATTCGTTTCACACTAGACAATAAGTAAGACCTGATTAGTTTCACACTAGACAATAAGTAAGACCTGATTCGTTTCACACTAGACCATAGGTAAGACCTGATTCGTTTCACACTAGACAATAAGTAAGACCTGATTCGTTTCACACTAGACAATAAGTAAGACCTGATTCGTTTCACACTAGACAATAAGTAAGACCTGATTAGTTTCATACTAGACAGTAGGTAAGACCTGATCGTTTCACACTAGACCATAGGTAAGACCTGATTTGTTTCGCACTAGACAGTAGGTAAGCCCTGATTCGTTTCACACTAGACCATAGGTAAGACCTGATTAGTTTCACACTAGACAATAAGACCTGATTAGTTTCACACTAGACAATAGGTAAGACCTGATTCGTTTGGCACTGGACAATAGGTAAGACCTGATTCGTTTCACACGAGATCGTAGGTAAGACCTGATTAGTTTCACACTTGACAATAGGTAAGACCTGATTCCTTTCCGACTAGACAAAAGGTAAGACCTGATTCATTTCACACGAGACAATAAGTAAGACCTGATTCGTTTCACACTAGACAATAGGTAAGACCTGATTCGTTTCACAGTAGACAATAAGTAAGACCTGATTCGCTTCCCACTAGACCATAGGTAAGACCTGATTCGTTTCACACTAGACCATAGGTAAGACCTGATTCGTTTCACACTAGACACTAGACAATAGGTAAGACCTGATTCGTTTCACACTAGACAATAGGTAAGACCTGATTCGTTTCACACTAGACCATAGGTAAGACCTGATTCGTTTCACACTAGACAATAGGTAAGACCTGATTCGTTTCACACTAGACAATAGGTAAGACCTGATTCGTTTCACACTAGACCATAGGTAAGACCTGATTCGTTTCACACTAGACAATAGGTAAGACCTGATTCGTTTCACACTAGACAATAGGTAAGACCTGATTCGTTTCACACTAGACCATAGGTAAGACCTGATTCGTTTCACACTAGACCATAGGTAAGACCTGATTCGTTTCGCACTAGACAGTAGGTAAGACCTGATTCGTTTCACACTAGACAATAGGTAAGACCTGATTCGTTTGGCACTAGACAATAGGTAAGACCTGATTCATTTCACACGAGACAATAGGTAAGACCTGATTCGTTTGGCACTAGACAATAGGTAAGACCTGATTCTTTCACACTAGACCATAGGTAAGACCTGATTCGTTTTACACTTGACAATTGTTAAGATCCGATTAGTTTCACACTAGACAATATGTAAGACCTGATTCGTTTCATACTAGACATCAAGTAAGACCTGATCGATTCACACTAGACATAGGTAAGATCCGATTAGTTTCACACTAGACAATACGAAAGATCTGATTCGTTTCACACTAGACAATATGTAAGACCTGATTCGTTTCATACTAGACATAGGTAAGACCTGATTCGTTTCACACTAGACAATAGGTAAGACCTGATTCGTTTCACACTAGACAATAGGTAAGACCTGATTTCACACTAGACAATAGGTAAGACCTGATTCGTTTCACACTAGACAATAGGTAAGACCTGATTTTTCACACTAGACATAGGTAAGACCTGATTAGTTTCACACTAGACAATAGGTAAGACCTGATTCGTTTCACACTAGACAATAGGTAAGACCTGATTCGTTTCACACGAGACAATAAGTAAGACCTGATTCGTTTCACACTAGACAATAGGTAAGACCTGATTAGTTTCACACTAGACCATAGGTAAGACCTGATTCGTTTCACACTAGACAATAGGTAAGACCTGATTCGTTTCACACTAGACCATAGGTAAGACCTGATTCGTTTCACACTAGACAATAGGTAAGACCTGATTCGTTTCACACTAGACAATAGGTAAGACCTGATTCGTTTCACACTAGACAATAGGTAAGACCTGATTCGTTTCACACTAGACAATAGGTAAGACCATAGGTAAGACCTGATTCGTTTCACACTAGACCATAGGTAAGACCTGATTTGTTTCGCACTAGACAATAGGTAAGCCCTGATTCGTTTCACACGAGACCACAGGTAAGACCTGATTCGTTTCACACGAGACCATAGGTAAGACCTGATTCATTTCACACGAGACAATAGGTAAGACCTGATTCGTTTGGCACTAGACAATAGGTAAGACCTGATTCTTTCACACTAGACCATAGGTAAGACCTGATTCGTTTTACACTTGACAATTGTTAAGATCCGATTAGTTTCACACTAGACAATACGAAAGATCTGATTCGTTTCACACTAGACAATATGTAAGACCTGATTCGTTTCATACTAGACATCAAGTAAGACCTGATCGATTCACACTAGACCATAGGTAAGACCTGATTCGTTTCACACTAGACAGTAGGTAAGACCTGATTCGTTTCACACTAGGCAATAGGTAAGACCTGATCGATTCACACTAGACAATAGGTAAGACCTGATTTGTTTCACACTAGACAGTAGGTAAGACCTGATTCGTTTCACACTAGGCAATAGGTAAGACCTGATTCGTTTTCACACTAGACCATAGGTAAGACCTGATTCGTTTCACACTAGACAATGGTAAGACCTGATTCGTTTCACACTAGACAATAGGTAAGACCTGACGTTTCACCACTAGACAATAGGTAAGACCTGATTCGTTTCACACTAGACAATAGGTAAGACCTGAGTTTCACACTAGACAATAGGTAAGACCTGATTAGTTTCACTAGACAATAGGTAAGACCTGATTTCGTTTCACACTAGACCATAGGTAAGACCTGATTCGTTTCACACTAGACAATAGGTAAGACCTGATTCGTTTCACACTAGACCATAGGTAAGACCTGATTCGTTTCACACTAGACAATAGGTAAGACCTGATTCGTTTCACACTAGACAATAGGTAAGACCTGATTCGTTTCACACTAGACAATAGGTAAGACCTGATTCGTTTCACACTAGACCATAGGTAAGACCTGATTCGTTTCACACTAGACCATAGGTAAGACCTGATTCGTTTCACACTAGACAATAGGTAAGACCTGATTCGTTTCACACTAGACAATAAGTAAGACCTGATTCGTTTCACACTAGACCATAGGTAAGACCTGATTCGTTTCACACTAGACAATAGGTAAGACCTGATTCGTTTCACACTAGACAATAGGTAAGACCTGATTCGTTTCACACTAGACAATAAGTAAGACCTGATTAGTTTCACACTAGACAATAGGTAAGACCTGATTCGTTTCACACTAGACCATAGGTAAGACCTGATTCGTTTCACACTAGACAGTAGGTAAGACCTGATTCGTTTCACACTAGACAATAGGTAAGACCTGATTCGTTTCACACTAGACAATAAGACCTGATTAGTTTCACACTAGACCATAGGTAAGACCTGATTCGTTTGGCACTGGACAATAGGTAAGACCTGATTCGTTTCACACTAGACAATAGGTAAGACCTGATTAGTTTCACACTAGACAATAGGTAAGACCTGATTCGTTTCCACTAGACAAATAGGTAAGACCTGATTCATTTCACACTAGACAATAAGTAAGACCTGATTCGTTTCACACTAGACAATAGGTAAGACCTGATTCGTTTCACACTAGACCATAGGTAAGACCTGATTAGTTTCACACTAGACATAGGTAAGACCTGATTCGTTTCACACTAGACAATAGGTAAGACCTGATTCGTTTTTCACACTAGACAATAGGTAAGACCTGAGGTTTAAGAGGTAAGACCTGATTCATTTCACACTAGACAATAGGTAAGACCTGATTCGTTTCACACTAGACAATAGGTAAGACCTGATTCGTTTCACACTAGACCATAGGTAAGACCTGATTCGTTTCACACTAGACAATAGGTAAGACCTGATTCGTTTCACACTAGACAATAGGTAAGACCTGATTCGTTTCACACTAGACCATAGGTAAGACCTGATTCGTTTCACACTAGATAATAGGTAAGACCTGATTCGTTTCACACTAGACAATAGGTAAGACCTGATTCGTTTCACACTCGACCATAGGTAAGACCTGATTTGTTTCGCACTAGACAGTAGGTAAGCCCTGATTCGTTTCACACGAGACCACAGGTAAGACCTGATTCGTTTCACACGAGACCATAGGTAAGACCTGATTCATTTCACACGAGACAATAGGTAAGACCTGATTCGTTTGGCACTAGACAATAGGTAAGACCTGATTCTTTCACACTAGACCATAGGTAAGACCTGATTCGTTTTACACTAGACAATAGGTAAGATCCGATTAGTTTCACACTAGACAATACGAAAGATCTGATTCGTTTCACACTAGACAATATGTAAGACCTGATTCGTTTCATACTAGACATCAAGTAAGACCTGATCGATTCACACTAGACCATAGGTAAGACCTGATTTGTTTCACACTAGACAATAGGTAAGACCTGATTCGTTTCACACTAGACAGTAGGTAAGACCTGATTCGTTTCACACTAGGCAATAGGTAAGACCTGATCGATTCACACTAGACAATAGGTAAGACCTGATTTGTTTCACACTAGACAGTAGGTAAGACCTGATTCGTTTCACACTAGGCAATAGGTAAGACCTGATTCGTTTCACACTAGGCAATAGGTAAGACCTGATCGATTCACACTAGACAATAGGTAAGACCTGATTCGTTTCACACTAGACAATAGGTAAGACCTGATTCGTTTCACACTAGACAATAGGTAAGACCTGATTCGTTTCACACTAGACAATAGGTAAGACCTGATTCGTTTCACACTAGACATAGGTAAGACCTGATTCGTTTCACACTAGACAATAGGTAAGACCTGATTCGTTTCACAGTAGACAATAGGTAAGACCTGATTCGTTTCACACTAGACAATAGGTAAGACCTGATTCGTTTCACACTAGACAATAGTTAAGACCTGATTCGTTTCACACTAGACCATAGGTAAGACCTGATTCGTTTCACACTAGACAATAGGTAAGACCTGATTCGTTTGGCACTAGACAATAGGTAAGACCTGATTCGTTTCACACTAGACAATAGGTAAGACCTGATTCGTTTCACACTCGACCATAGGTAAGACCTGATTCGTTTCACACTAGACCATAGGTAAGACCTGATTTGTTTCGCACTAGACAGTAGGTAAGCCCTGATTCGTTTCACACGAGACCACAGGTAAGACCTGATTCGTTTCACACGAGACCATAGGTAAGACCTGATTCATTTCACACGAGACAATAGGTAAGACCTGATTCGTTTGGCACTAGACAATAGGTAAGACCTGATTCTTTCACACTAGACCATAGGTAAGACCTGATTCGTTTTACACTTGACAATTGTTAAGATCCAATTAGTTTCACACTAGACAATACGAAAGATCTGATTCGTTTCACACTAGACAATATGTAAGACCTGATTCGTTTTCACTAGATTCGTTTCGTTTCACACTAGACCATATGTAAGACCTGATTCGTTTCACACTAGACAATAGGTAAGACCTGATTCGTTTCACACTAGACAGTAGGTAAGACCTGATTCGTTTCACACTAGGCAATAGGTAAGACCTGATCGATTCACACTAGACAATAGGTAAGACCTGATTTGTTTCACACTAGACAGTAGGTAAGACCTGATTCGTTTCACACTAGGCAATAGGTAAGACCTGATTCGCTTCCCACTATACCATAGGTAAGACCTGATTCATTTCACACGAGACAATAGGTAAGACCTGATTCGTTTCACACTAGACAATAGTTAAGACCTGATTCGTTTCACACTAGACAATAGGTAATACCTGATTCGTTTCCCACTAGACCATAGGTAAGACCTGATTCATTTCACACCAGACAATAAGTAAGACCTGATTCGTTTGGCACTAGACAATAGGTAATACCTGATTCGTTTCACACTAGACAATAGGTAAGACCTGATTCGTTTCACACTAGACCATAGGTAAGACCTGATTCGTTTCACACTAGACAATAGGTAAGACCTGATTCTTTTGTCACTAGACAATTGGTAAGACCTGATTCGTTTCACACTAGACAATAGGTAAGACCTGATTCGTTTGGCACTAGACAATAGGTAAGACCTGATTAGTTTCGCACTAGAAAATAGGTAAGACCTGATTCGTTTCACACTAGACAATAGGTAAGACCTGATTCGTTTGGCACTAGACAATAGGTAAGACCTGATTCGTTTCACACTAGACCATAGGTAAGACCTGATTCGTTTCACACTAGACAATAGGTAAGACCTGATTAGTTTCACACTAGACAGTAGGTAAGACCTGATTCATTTCACACTAGACAATAAATAAGACCTGATTAGTTTCACACTAGACAATAAGTAATACCTGATTCGTTTCACACTAGACAGTAGGTAAGACCTGATTCATTTCACACTAGACAATAAGTAAGACCTAATTAGTTTCACACTAGACAATAAGTAAGACCTGTTTCGTTTCACACGAGATAGTAGGTAAGACCTGATTCGTTTCACACTAGACAATAGGTAAGACCGGATTCCTTTCCCACGAGACAATAGGTAAGACCTGATTCATTTCACACTAGACAATAAGTAAGACCTGATTAGTTTCACACTAGACAATAGGTAAGACCTGATTCGTTTCCCACTAGACAATAGGTAAGACCTGATTCGTTTCACACTAGACAATAGGTAAGACCTGATTCGTTTCACACTAGACAATAGGTAAGACCTGATTCGTTTCACACTAGACAATAGGTAAGACCTGATTCGTTTCACACTAGACAATAGGTAAGACCTGATTCGTTTCACACTAGACCATAGGTAAGACCTGATTCGTTTTACACTTGACAATAGGTAAGATCCGATTAGTTTCACACTAGACAATACGAAAGATCTGATTCGTTTCACACTAGACAATATGTAAGACCTGATTCGTTTCATACTAGACAACAAGTAAGACCTGATCGTTTCACACTAGACCATAGGTAAGACCTGATTCGTTTCACACTAGACCATAGGTAAGACCTGATTCATTTCACACTAGACAATAAGTAAGACCTGATTCGTTTCACACTAGACAATAGGTAAGACCTGATTCGTTTCACACTAGACAATAGGTAAGACCTGATTCGTTTCGCACTAGACAATAGGTAAGACCTGATTCGTTTCACACTAGACAATAGGTAAGACCTGATTCGTTTCACACTAGACAATAGGTAAGACCTGATTCGTTTCACACTAGACAATAGGTAAGACCTGATTAGTTTCACACTAGACAATAGGTAAGACCTGATTCGTTTCACACTAGACAATAGGTAAGACCTGATTCGTTTCACACTAGACAATAGGTAAGACCTGATTCGTTTCACACTAGACCATAGGTAAGACCTGATTAGTTTCACACTAGACAATAAGTAAGACCTGATTCGTTTCACACTAGACCATAGGTAAGACCTGATTCGTTTCACACTAGACAATAGGTAAGACCTGATTCGTTTCACACTAGACAATAGGTAAGACCTGATTCGTTTCGCACTAGACAATAGGTAAGACCTGATTCGTTTCACACTAGACAATAGGTAAGACCTGATTCATTTCACACTAGACACTAGGTAAGACCTGATTAGTTTCACACTAGACTATAAGTAAGACATGATTAGTTTCATACTAGACAATAAGTAAGACCTGATTCGTTTCACACTAGACCATAGGTAAGACCTGATTCGTTTCACACTAGACCATAGGTAAGACCTGATTCGTTTCACCCTAGACAATAGGTAAGACCTGATTCGTTTCACACTAGACAATAGGAAAGACCTGATTCGTTTCACACTAGACACTAGGTAAGACCTGATTCGTTTCGCACTAGACACTAGGTAAGACCTGATTCGTTTGGCACTAGACAATAGGTAAGACCTGATTCGTTTCACTAGACATAGGTAAGACCTGATTCGTTTCACATAGACAATAGGTAAGACCTGATTCGTTTCACACTAGACAATAGGTAAGACCTGAGACCTGATTCGTTTCACACTAGACATAGGTAAGACCTGATTCGTTTCACACTAGACCATAGGTAAGACCTGAGCACTAGACATAGGTAAGACCTGATTCATTTCACACTAGACATAGGTAAGACCTGATTTCGTTTTAGACAATAGGTAAGACTAGACACTAGACAATAGGTAAGACCTGTTTCGTTTCACACGAGATAGTAGGTAAGACCTGTTTCGTTTCACACTAGACCATAGGTAAGACCTGATTCGTTTCACACTAGACAATAGGTAAGACCGGATTCCTTTCCCACGAGACAATAGGTAAGACCCTATTCATTTCACACGATACAATAAGTAAGACCTGATTAGTTTCGCACTAGAAAATAGGTAAGACCTGATTCGTTTCACACTAGACAATAGGTAAGACCTGATTCGTTTGGCACTAGACAATAGGTAAGACCTGATTCGTTTCACACTAGACCATAGGTAAGACCTGATTCGTTTTACACTTGACAATAGGTAAGATCCGATTAGTTTCACACTAGACAATACGAAAGATCTGATTCGTTTCACACTAGACAATATGTAAGACCTGATTCGTTTCATACTGGACAACAAGTAAGACCTGATTTGTTTCACACTAGACCATAGGTAATAACTGATTCGTTTCGGACTAGACAATAGGTAAGACCTGATTCGTTTCACACTAGACAATAAGTAAGACCTGATTAGTTTCACACTAGACAGTAGGTAAGACCTGATTCATTTCACACTAGACAATAAATAAGACCTGATTAGTTTCACACTAGACAATAAGTAATACCTGATTCGTTTCACACTAGACAGTAGGTAAGACCTGATTAGTTTCACACTAGACAATAAGTAAGACCTGTTTCGTTTCACACGAGATAGTAGGTAAGACCTGATTAGTTTCACACTTGACAATAGGTAAGACCGGATTCCTTTCCCACGAGACAATAGGTAAGACCCTATTCATTTCACACGATACAATAAGTAAGACCTGATTAGTTTCGCACTAGAAAATAGGTAAGACCTGATTAGTTTCACACTAGACAATAGGTAAGACCTGATTCGTTTGGCACTAGACAATAGGTAAGACCTGATTCGTTTGGCACTAGAAAATAGGTAAGACCTGATTCGTTTCACACTAGACAATAGGTAAGACCTGATTCGTTTGGCACTAGACAATAGGTAAGACCTGATTCCTTTCCGACTAGACAATAGGTAAGACCTGATTCATTTCACACAAGACAATAAGTAAGACCTGATTCGTTTCACACTAGACAATAGGTAAGACCTGATTCGTTTCACACTAGACCATAGGTAAGACCTGATTCGTTTGGCACTAGACAGTAGGTAAGACCTGATCGTTTCACACTAGACCATAGGTAAGACCTGATTTGTTTTGCAATAGACAGTAGGTAAGACCTGATTCGTTTCACTAGACAATAGGTAAGACCTGATTCGTTTCACTAGACAATAGGTAAGACCTGATTCGTTTCACACTAGACAATAGGTAAGACCTGATTCGTTTCACACTAGACAATAGGTAAGACCTGATTCGTTTCACACTAGCACTAGAAAATAGGTAAGACCTGATTAGTTTCACACTAGACAATAGGTAAGACCTGATTCGTTTGGCACTAGACAATAGGTAAGACCTGATTCGTTTGGCACTAGAAAATAGGTAAGACCTGATTCGTTTCACACTAGAAAATAGGTAAGACCTGATTCGTTTCACACTAGACAATAGGTAAGACCTGATTCGTTTGACACTAGACAATAGGTAAGACCTGATTCGTTTCACACTAGACAATAGGTAAGACCTGATTCGTTTCACACTAGACCATAGGTAAGACCTGATTCGTTTCACACTTGACAATAGGTAAGATCCGATTAGTTTCACACTAGACAATACGAAAGATCTGATTCGTTTCACACTAGACAATATGTAAGACCTGATTCGTTTCATACTAGACAACAAGTAAGACCTGATCGTTTCACACTAGACCATAGGTAAGACCTGATTCGTTTCACACTAGACCATAGGTAAGACCTGATTCATTTCACACTAGACCATAGGTAAGACCTGATTCGTTTCACACCAGACAATAGCTAAGACCTGATTCGTTTCACACTAGACCATAGCTAAGACCTGATTCGTTTCACGCTATACAATAGGTAATACATGATTCGTTTCCCACTAGACCATAGGTAAGACCTGATTCATTTCACACCAGACAATAAGTAAGACCTGATTCGTTTGGCACTAGACAATAGGTAAGTAAGACCTGATAGGTAAGTTTCACACTAGACAATAGGTAAGACCTGATTCGTTTCACACTAGACAATAGGTAAGACCTGATTCGTTTCTAGTAAGACCTGATTCGTTTCACAAGACTAAGACCTGATTCAGTTTCACACTAGACAAGGTAAGACCTAAGACCTGACTATTAAGACATGATTAGTTTCACACTAGACAATAAGTAAGACCTGATTCGTTTCACACTAGACAATAGGTAAGACCTGATTCGTTTCACACTAGACAATAAGTAAGACCTGATTCGTTTCACACTAGACAATAAGTAAGACCTGATTAGTTTCACACTAGACAATAAGTAAGACCTGATTCGTTTGGCACTAGACAGTAGGTAAGACCTGATCGTTTCACACTAGACCATAGGTAAGACCTGATTTGTTTTGCACTAGACAGTAGGTAAGACCTGATTCGTTTCACACTAGACAGTAGGTAAGACCTGATTCGTTTCCCACTACGACATAGGTAAGACCTGATTCGTTTCACACGAGACAATAAGTAAGACCTGATTCGTTTCACACTAGACAATAAGTAAGACCTGATTCGTTTCACACTAGACAATAGGTAAGACCTGATTCCTCTCCCACTAGACCATAGTTAAGTCCTGATTCATTTCACACGACAGAATAAGTAAGACTTGATTCGTTTCGCACCAGACAGTAGGTATGACCTGATTCGTTTGGCACTAGACAATAGTTAAGAGCTGATTCGTTTGGCACTAGACAATAGGTAAGACCTGATTCGTTTCGCACTAGAAAATAGGTAAGACCTGATTCGTTTCACACTAGACAATAGGTAAGACCTGATTCGTTTGGCACTAGACAATAGGTAAGACCTGACTAGACAATAGGTAAGACCTGATTCGTTTCACACTAGACAATAGGTAAGACCTGATTCGTTTCACACTAGACAATAGGTAAGACCTGATTCGTTTCACGCTATACAAAAGGTAAAACCTGATTCGTTTCCCACTAGACCATAGGTAAGACCTGATTTATTTCACACTAGACCATAGGTAAGACCTGATTCGTTTCACGCTATACAAAAGGTAAAACCTGATTCATTTCACACTAGACCATAGGTAAGACCTGATTCATTTCACACTAGACAATAGGTAAGACCTGATTCGTTTCACACTAGACAATAGGTAAGACCTGATTCGTTTCACACTAGACCATAGGTAAGACCTGATTCGTTTCACACTAGACAATAGGTAAGACCTGATTCATTTCACACTAGACAATAGGTAAGACCTGATTCGTTTCACACTAGACACTAGGTAAGACCTGATTCGTTTCGCACTAGACAATAGGTAAGACCTGATTCGTTTGGCACTAGACAATAGGTAAGACCTGATTCGTTTGGCACTAGACAATAGGTAAGACCTGATTCGTTTGGCACTAGACAATAGGTAAGACCTGATTCGTTTGGCACTAGACAATAGGTAAGACCTGATTCATTTCACACGAGACAATAAGTAAGACCTGATTCGTTTCACACTAGACAATAGGTAAGACCTGATTAGTTTCACACTAGACCATAGGTAAGACCTGATTCGTTTCACACTAGACAATAGGTAAGACCTGATTCGTTTCACACTAGACCATAGGTAAGACCTGATTCGTTTCACACTAGACAATAGGTAAGACCTGATTAGTTTCACACTAGACAATAAGTAAGACCTGATTCGTTTCACACTAGACAATAGGTAAGACCTGATTCGTTTCACACTAGACAATAGGTAAGACCTGATTCGTTTCACACTAGACCATAGGTAAGACCTGATTCGTTTCACACTAGACAATAGGTAAGACCTGATTCGTTTCACACTAGACAATAAGTAAGACCTGATTAGTTTCACACTAGACAGTAGGTAAGACCTGATTCATTTCACACTAGACAATAAATAAGACCTGATTAGTTTCACACTAGACAATAAGTAATACCTGATTCGTTTCACACTAGACAGTAGGTAAGACCTGATTCATTTCACACTAGACAATAAGTAAGACCTAATTAGTTTCACACTAGACAATAAGTAAGACCTGATTAGTTTCACACTAGACAATAGGTAAGACCTGATTCGTTTCACACTAGACAATAGGTAAGACCTGATTCATTTCACACTAGACCAATAAGTAAGACCTGATTAGTTTCACACTAGACAATAGGTAAGACCTGATTCGTTTCACACTAGACAATAGGTAAGACCTGATTCGTTTCACACTAGACAATAGGTAAGACTGATAGGTAAGACCTGATTCGTTTCACACTAGACCATAGGTAAGACCTGATTTGTTTCACACTAGACCATAGGTAAGACCTGATTCATTTCACACTAGACAATAGGTAAGACCTGATTCGTTTCACGCTATACAAAAGGTAAAACCTGATTCGTTTCCCACTAGACCATAGGTAAGACCTGATTCGTTTCACGCTATACAAAAGGTTATACCTGATTCGTTTCCCACTAGACCATAGGTAAGACCTGATTCATTTCACACTAGACCATAGGTAAGACCTGATTCATTTCACACTAGACCATAGGTAAGACCTGGTTCGTTTCACACCAGACAATAGCTAAGACCTGATTTGTTTCATACTAGACCATAGGTAAAACCTGATTCGTTTCACACTAGACCATAGGTAAGACCTGATGCTACTATTGGTTAGGTCTAAGTCAGTACATCATCGGTTTGTTGCGGTTCGGGTTAGAGGTTGGTATAGTGATACTAGTAAATTGGGAAAGTACTGTTTGATCTTGTATTCCTATAACTCTCTCATTCACTCTCTATCCCCTTCCCAATTCAATTTAAGGGCTTTATTGACATGGGACATTGCCAAAGCAAAGGGGAAGTAGATAATAAACAAAAGTGAAATTAACAACAAAAATTAACAGTAAACATTACTCACAGAAGTTCCAAAATAATAAAGAATTTTCAAATGTCATATTATGTCTATATACGATGTTGTAGACCATAGATAAGACCTGCAAATAGTTAAAGTGGGAAAAGGTGTTTGTTCTTCCCTGGTTGATTCGTTTTCTTTAGGTCACACATCTTGCGGTTCGGGCTGTGATGCTAGTAAATTGGGAAACACTGTTTGATCTTGTATTTCACCCAGTAGATATGGGAGTTTATCAACATTGGGTTTGTTTTCTAATTCTTTGTGACTCTGTGTAATCTGAGGGAAATATGTGTCTCTAATATGGTCATATATTGGGCAGGTGGTTTGGAAGTGCAGCTCAGTTTCCACCTCATTTTATGAGCAGTGTGCACATAGCCTGTCTTCTCTTGAGAGCCAGGTCTGACTTCGGCGACCCTGTACATAGTCAAAGCTTTCCTCCAGTTCTGGTCAGTCATGGTGGTCAGGTATTCTGCCACTGTGTACTCTCTGTTTAGGGCCAAATAGCATTCTAGTTTGCTCAGTTTCTTTGTTAATTCTGTCCAATGTTTCAAGTAATTCTCTTTTTGTTTTCTTATGATTTGGTTGGGTCTAATTGTGTTGCTGTCCTGGGGCTCTGTGGCGTCTGTTTGTGTTTGTGAACAGAGCCCCAGGATCAGCTTTCTTAGGGGACTCTTCTCCAGGTTTATTTATCTGTAGGTGATGGCTTTGTTATGGAAGGTTTGGGAATCTCTTCCTTTTAGGTGGTTGTAAAATTTAACAGCTCTTTTCTGGATTTTGATAATTAGATGGTATCGGCCTAATTCTGCTCTGCATACATTATTTGGTGTTTTACGCTGTACACGGAGGATATTGTTTTGTAATTCTGCATGCAGAGTCTCAATTTGGTGTTTGTCCCATTTTGTGAATTCTTGTTTGGTGAGCAGACCCCAGACCTCACAACCATAAAGGGCAATGGGTTCTATAACTGATTCAAGTATTTTTAGACAGATCCTAATTGGTATGTCGAATTTTATGTTCCTTTTGGTAGCATAGAAGGCCCTTCTTGCCTTGTTTCTCAGCTCGTTCACAGATTTACCTGTGGTGCGGATGTTTAGGCCGAGGTATGTATAGTTTTTTGTGTGCTCTAGGGCAACGGTGTCTAGATGGAATTTGTATTTGTGATCTTGGTGACTGGACTTTTTTTGGAACATCATTATTTTTGTCTTACTGAGATTTACTGTCAGGGCCCAGGTCTGGCTGAATCTGTGCAGAAGATCTCGGTGCTGCTGTAGACCCTCCTTGGTTGGTGACAGAAGCACCAGATCATCAGCAAACAGTAGACACTTCACTCCAGATTCTAGTAGGGTGAGTCTCTTTCTCAATCTCTTTCTCCCTCTCCTCTCCCCCTCTCCCCCTCTCGCCTTTCCCTCCCTCCTACCTATCTCTCCCTCCTTCTCTCTCTCTCTCTCTCTCTCTCTCTCTCTCTCTCTCCATCAGACCTGTCCATGATGTTAAACCTGGGCATGTATGAGTACAACGGGAAGTGTGGCTACAGGCTAAAACCAGAGTTCATGAGACGACCGGACAAACACTTTGACCCCTTCGCTGAGAGCACTGTGGACGGCATCGTAGCCAACACGCTGTCTGTCAAGGTGCTTATCTGTGTGTTCCGCTTACAGTACGTGCGTGTGCGTGTTTTGACTGTATGTGGTATGGGTGCACGGACTTCACAGCTCTCATCTGTTTTTATCATCCTCGTCTCTCCGTCTCCAGATCATCTCAGGCCAGTTTCTGACCGATAAGAAGGTGGGGACGTATGTGGAGATAGATATGTTTGGTCTGCCGGTGGACACCAGAAGGAAGGGTTTTAAGACCAAGACGTCTCAGGGCAACGCTGTCAACCCTGTCTGGGAGGAGGAGGCCTTCACACTCAAGAAGGTAAAGCATAATATAGGGCAGACTGTTATGGGATTTGTAGTTCTTTAAGGTAAAACATACAGTGCCTTGCGAAAGTATTCGGCCCCCTTGAACTTTGCGACCTTTTGCCACATTTCAGGCTTCAAACATAAAGATATAAAACTGTATTTTTTTGTGAAGAATCAACAACAAGTGGGACACAATCATGAAGTGGAACGACATTTATTGGATATTTCAAACTTTTTTAACAAATCAAAAACTGAAAAAATGGGGCGTGCAAAATTATTCAGCCCCCTTAAGTTAATACTTTGTAGCGCCACCTTTTGCTGCGATTACAGCTGTAAGTTGCTTGGGGTATGTCTCTATCAGTTTTGCACATCGAGAGACTGACATTTTTTCCCATTCCTCCTTGCAAAACAGCTCGAGCTCAGTGAGGTTGGATGGAGAGCATTTGTGAACAGCAGTTTTCAGTTCTTTCCACAGATTCTCGATTGGATTCAGGTCTGGACTTTGACTTGGCCATTCTAACACCTGGATATGTTTATTTTTGAACCATTCCATTGTAGATTTTGCTTTATGTTTTGGATCATTGTCTTGTTGGAAGACAAATCTCCGTCCCAGTCTCAGGTCTTTTGCAGACTCCATCAGGTTTTCTTCCAGAATGGTCCTGTATTTGGCTCCATCCATCTTCCCATCAATTTTAACCATCTTCCCTGTCCCTGCTGAAGAAAAGCAGGCCCAAACCATGATGCTGCCACCACCATGTTTGACAGTGGGGATAGGGTGTTCAGGGTGATGAGCTGTGTTGCTTTTACGCCAAACATAACGTTTTGCATTGTTGCCAAAAAGTTCAATTTTGGTTTCATCTGACCAGAGCACCTTCTTCCACATGTTTGGTGTGTCTCCCAGGTGGCTTGTGGCAAACTTTAAACAACACTTTTTATGGATATCTTTAAGAAATGGCTTTCTTCTTGCCACTCTTCCATAAAGGCCAGATTTGTGCAATATACGACTGATTGTTGTCCTATGGACAGAGTCTCCCACCTCAGCTGTAGACCTCTGCAGTTCATCCAGAGTGATCATGGGCCTCTTGGCTGCATCTCTGATCAGTCTTCTCCTTGTATGAGCTGAAAGTTTAGAGGGACGGCCAGGTCTTGGTAGATTTGCAGTGGTCTGATACTCCTTCCATTTCAATATTATCGCTTGCACAGTTGCTCCTTGGGATGTTTAAAGCTTGGGAAATCTTTTTGTATCCAAATTCGGCTTTAAACTTCTTCACAACAGTATCTCGGACCTGCCTGGTGTGTTCCTTGTTCTTCATGATGCTCTCTGCGCTTTTAACGGACCTCTGAGACTATCACAGTGCAGGTGCATTTATACGGAGACTTGATTACACACAGGTGGATTGTATTTATCATCATTAGTCATTTAGGTCAACATTGGATCATTCAGAGATCCTCACTGAACTTCTGGAGAGAGTTTGCTGCACTGAAAATAAAGGGGCTGAATAATTTTGCAAGCCCAATCTTTCAGTTTTTGATTTGTTAAAAAAGTTTGAAATATCCAATAAATGTCGTTCCACTTCATGATTGTGTCCCACTTGTTGTAGATTCTTCACAAAAAAATACAGTTTTATATCTTTATGTTTGAAGCCTGAAATGTGGCAAAAGGTCGCAAAGTTCAAGGGGGCCGAATACTTTCGCAAGGCACTGTATATACTGTATAATCTATTGTGATTGCTACCAACCTTTTTTGCCTGTCACCAGTATCCTTGACATTGATTGTTACTGGTATTGACCTTGTATTTACAGTGCCAATCAACATTTTGGACACATGTACTCATTCAAGGGTTTTTCTTAATTTTTTTTGCTATTTTTTACATTGTAGAATAATAGTGAAGACATCAACACTATGGAAAAACACATATGGAATCATGTAGTAACCAAAAAAGTGTTAAACAAATCAACATATATTTTAGATTTGAGATTCTTCAAAGTAGCCTAAGGAGGTGTGTGTGTGTGTGTGTGTGTCATCCTCACACATATAGTGTAGATGTCTTTTATTCTGGTGTACAAATAAAAATATAAATAATATTGTGTGTACTTGTTTGATATGAATTGTTGAGGAAGAGCTTGACAAATAAACTTGGATTGGAACATGATCTTACCCCGTTTACATCATACAGGGTAACGTTGTCAACCCTGTCTGTGATGAGGAGGCTTTCATCCTCGAGGAACCCATAGAGAGAAATAATGTTCTATTGAATTATGTGTGTAAATCACTGTTTAAAACATCACGGAGCACATCTTTATGGGATTTGTAGTTCTTTGAAACCAAGAACTCATAGGTTAATGTGACCATCCATGGGTGTATGTTTCTGTGTCTGTGATGGTTCCTCAGGTGGTTCTGCCCACTCTGGCCTCGATGAGGATTTCTGTGTTTGAGGATGGAGGGAAGTTCATTGGCCATCGCATCATTCCTGTGAATGCCATCCGCCCAGGTGAGGCCTATAGCTTAATAGTCTGACTGACTACCATTCTGGTCCATTTTTCTGCTTGAGTGATGCTGTGTAACAGTCCTTTAGCTTCTGATTACTCACCCCTGTGTGTGTGTGTGTGTGTGTGTGTGTGTTCCAGGTTACCACTACATTGGTCTGAGGAATGAGAAGAACCAGGCTCTGACCCTCCCTGCTCTGTTTGTCTATGTAGAGGTCAAGGACTATGTCCCTGATACATTCGCAGGTACAATGGCTGACATACCTTACAGAATACTGGTATAGAACTAAACCATGGAGTTATAACTAGGTTTATGTTTCCACTGGCTTTACATAACAGCATCGATGATACATTCTGTTCCCCCGTTCTCTACCTCAGATGTCATCGAGGCGTTGTCCAATCCCATCCGTTACGTCAACCTGATGGAGCAGAGAGCCAATCAACTCGCAGCTCTCACTCTGGAGGAGGGAGCAGAGGAGGAGGACAGCAAAGAGGTGGGTGTGTCGTCCGTCATCCCCACACTAATCGATAAGTAACAGATCAATGAGCCTCTCCCCAGGCAGTAGGCCTGTCTCTTTGTGAAGAGAGGATTGGGTTAGAGCTATTGACCAGGGCTCAGGAACTAAGGGTTGAGGGCTAGGAGGGAGGGAGTCGTGGGGCAGAGGGAGACAGAGATGAAGGGTGAGGGGGGCAGGGGTATCACGGGGGTGAAGGAGGGGAGGTTGAGGTTAGAAGGGGGTGATCTCTGAGGGGTAGTAAGGGAGTTGTTGGTGGAGGTGGGCCCCAAGGGAGCTGTCTCGCCTGATTTGCCAGCTGAACTGATTATCCACAGGGACATCCAATAGAGAGCCTGTACATGCTGACACCTTGGCAACGGTCGCTTAGTGAACTAGTGGGCTTCCCGCTGGAGTGTCAGAGACAGAGGGAGAGGAAGAAAGATGTGAGTGGAGAGCAGAGGAGAACAGACTGTCCTCTCCTGTCCAAAACAGGCTTAAGGAGAGAGGACTCAGTAACAAACAAATACATGCCAAGTACTACAACAAGTCAGGGTTGAAGAGAACCTAGAGAGGGACATTGAGACAACGTAAGGAGAACATTGGCTAAATGTTAGTGAAACGTTAGAGAGTGTTGTCAGTGTGACGTTGGTCTGAGCCATGCTGAGAGTGGGGTACCAAAGCTATGTCTACAAGTTCTCCAACAGGCTACAGGTAGGCTCTGGGTGTGTGGTGTGTTGATTGTGCTGTTGTGTATTTGCCATACAGTAGTTTCTGCTTCTAATGGAGTAATGGCATCGTATGGTTCCACTCTGCTTATTTACATCTCATTGCATAGGCCGCAAAAACATTCTCAGCGTTACCATTTATATGTTGGGCTGTAATGTGCCATGTGTGTCATACACTCTATCCAGATGATGTGCTAAGTAAATGGGAAAAGTAGTGTTTTACCTGATAAAATGCTTTGAGACCCAGTGAATAGTAGTGTGGACCTGATAAAATGCTTTGAGACCCAGTGAATAGTAGTGTGGACCTGATAAAATGCTTTGAGACCCAGTGAATAGTAGTGTGGACCTAATAAATGCTTTGAGACCCAGTGAATAGTAGTGTTTTACCTGATAAAATGCTTTGAGACCCAGTGAATAGTAGTGTGGACCTGATAAAATGCTTTGAGACCCAGTGAATAGTAGTGTGGACCTGATAAAATGCTTTGAGACCCAGTGAATAGTAGTGTGGACCTGATAAAAGGCTTTGAGACCCAGTGAAAACTAGTGTGGACCTGATAAAAGGCTTTGAGACCCAGTGAAAAGTAGTGTGGACCTGATAAAATGCTTTGAGACCCAGTGAATAGTAGTGTGGACCTGATAAAAGGCTTTGAGACCCAGCGAATAGTAGTGTGGACCTGATAAAATGCTTTGAGACCCAGTGAAAAGTAGTGTGGACCTGATAAAATGGTTTGCGACCCAGTGAAAAGTAGTGTTTTACCTGATAAAAGGCTTTGAGACCCAGTGAATAGTAGTGTGGACCTGATAAAATGCTTTGAGACCCAGTGAATAGTAGTATGGACCTGATAAAAGGCTTTGAGACCCAGTGAATAGTAGTGTGGACCTGATAAAAGGCTTTGAGACCCAGTGAATAGTAGTGTGGACCTGATAAAAGGCTTTGAGACCCAGTGAATAGTAGTGTGGACCTGATAAAAGGCTTTGAGACCCAGTGAATAGTAGTGTGGACCTGATAAAAGGCTTTGAGACCCAGTGAATAGTAGTGTGGACCTGATAAAAGGCTTTGAGACCCAGTGAATAGTAGTGTGGACCTGATAAAAGGCTTTGAGACCCAGTGAATAGTAGTGTGGACCTGATAAAATGCTTTGAGACCCAGTGAATAGTAGTGTGGACCTGATAAAAGGCTTTGAGACCCAGTGAATAGTAGTGTGGACCTGATAAATGCTTTGAGACCCAGTGAAAAGTAGCATGGACCTGATAAAATGCTTTGAGACCCAGGGAATAGTGCCTCATAAATGCAATGTGTCAGTATCATTGTCAATGTATTTGACTGGCAGGTGGATGCGGGTGGTGATGACCCCATGGAGCCTGACCCCCGGGTGACCGTGCCCGCAGAGAATGGGGTCAACCACGCCCCCATCATCACCCCCAAACCCCCCAGCCTTGTTAGCCACCAGCAACAGCCCACAGGTACAGGTCAAATCTCCACTTGAACTTACAGTGACTCCAATATGGCAACCAGTAAACTTCAATTTGTCACGCCACAACACATTTACAACCCACTTGATCTGACAAAACCCTCACTAACAAGTGTATATATTGTGTATCAGGTTCAGTGAAACCAGCAGTGAAGACTGAGGATGTAATCCAGAGTGTTCTTACAGGTAAGACTGTAGTAGGACTCGTATTAACCCACCAGACTCGTAGGACTCGTATTGCCCACCAGACCCAGGATTCGAACTGGCAACCCTCCGGTCTCAACTCTCTAACCAGTAGGCTACCTGCCCGGCCACCCTCGATCGATTCATGTAAACAGATTGCATGACATCGCCAATCTGAAACATGAGGGAACGATGCACACGATCTGTAATGGAACAGAACCAATACAGGTAGAAAGTCAAACACTCATGTCCTCCCCCTCCCTCCCTCCCTTTCTCGTTTCCTCCCCTCCATCCCTCGATCCTCCCTCCTTCTTCCAGAGATGGAGGCCCAGACCCTGGAGGAGTTGAAGCAGCAGAAGGGCTTTGTGAGGGAGCAGAGGAAGCAGTATAAAGAGATGAAGGAGTTGGTCAGGAAACACCACCGCAAGACCGGCGAGCTGATCAAGGAGCACACGGCCAGGGCTGCAGAGCTGCAGAACCAGCACCAGCGCAGGCGCTCCGCGCTGCAGAAGAGCCACAAACGAGACGGTAAGAAAAGGTAGGTGGCCCTCTTTCTCCTCCTACTCTTCCTCCCTGCCCTTCTTCCTGTATCCCTCTGTTTCTCTCACTATGTGTCGGTCTCTACGTCTCTCGCTCTCCGGTCATGTTTTCTCTCTTCCATGTGGGTGCTCAGTGGCTAGAGCCTTCCACAGATAACTGTGTGTGTGTGTGTATGTGTGTTTGTGTTTGTTAGCACTTACCTACCTCCATGTGTGTGTCGACCTCAGTGTGTGCTGTATTTGTGTGTGTGGTAGGTCGGAGCAGTGTCTGTCGTCCCTGGAGCAGGAGCTGTGTGTGTTGGACCAGGAGTCCAGTCAGAGACTCTCTGAGCTCAAGGAGCAGCAGCAACAACAGCTACTCACACTGAGACAGGAGCAGTATTACAGCGAGAAGTACCAGAAGAAAGAACACATCAAAATGGTACACACACACACCTAATCCCTATCCTCAAGCAGAGTGATACTAGAGGACAAGAGCATATAAACTCATTTCAGCGTACATACTTTATTTGCATTGAATCAGCATCAAATGCGGTAACACTCAACTCAGTATAATGCTAGCCTTGGCTTGTGTTTAATGAGCGGGCTCCCCTCTGGGCTTTATTACTCCATCTGCTTTGCTGACCTTAGATCAGTGTAAAGACGTCCCAGTGCTCCACTACTGCTACGGTAGATGGAAATGCTGAGTGTAGTCACGGTTCTGTGTACGAGGTGTCAGGGTTTATCCATGCAGAAGAGAACAATACTGACTGGACCAATTCTATTCTCCAAAGTCAACAGATCAGGCCTGAGTTAAACAGAAGCCATGAGTCAGGGATCATATCTCATGAGAGACAAACTGTAGGATAACCAGTGGTATTTTTCTCTGTTTACTGTGTCTCCAGCTGGTGGAGAAGTTGACAACCATAGCAGAGGAATGTCAGAGTGCCCAGTTGAAGAAGATCCGAGACATCTGTGACAAGTAAGCACACACACGCACACACACACACACACACACACACACACTTACTTTTATCCAGAGTGACTTACAGGAGCAATTAGGGTTAAGTGCCTTGCTCAAGGGCACATCGACTACACGGGGCGATTGTTTCACCTTCCTTCTCCACAGGGAAAAGAAAGACCTGAAGAAGAAGATGGACAAGAAAAGACAGGAGAAGATTAATGAAGCAAAGGCCAACAACAAGAACGTGACAGAAGAGTAAGCAGATGGGGTTGAGGAGGAGGCCTCCTGACACGTGCGTTGATCTGTATGTGCACAAGGCCACCAGATGGCGATGAAGGCTCATGCTTCATCTGACTGCTCGAAGCACATGCAGTATAATCAAATGATGCCGCTATTTTTGACAGAAAGACTTAACGCTAGAAAGTGTCACAGGTCATCAGGCAGACTTACCGACTTTTATGTTACGGTCCTTTGAGCTAGATTGGAACCAGGAATGTTAGGAGTGTTGATTGTTAAAGTTAGAGTTAGAGTTAGGTTAGAGTTGAGGAATGTTAAGGTGATGTAAGAGCTGACGCCTCTCGATGTTCACAGAGAGAAGCTGGAAATCAACAGGTCGTTTGTCAATGAGGTGGTGCAGTATATCAAACGGGTAAGTTTGTGTGTTTGTGTGTGTGTGTGTGTGTCTGTGTGTGTTTCAAGTTGTATCAGTTGTATGTACAGGATACACGTCCAACGAAATTCTTACTTTGCACGTTCCTTCGCGACAATGCAACAACAATAAGAAACTAGAAAAGTATGTTTTCCTGAAGAAAATGTGGTGTGCTTGCTAGCTTGTTTTAAAGTATTTATGGTTTTGAAATAAGTTGTTGTTATGGTAGTGACTGCAGTAGTAATGGTAATGACTGGTTATAGTTGACAAAGTCGGTAAGATTTAAAAATGGATTGATTGTTTAGCTGATTGATTAGAAAGGATCGCCTGAACATGTAACAGTTGGTTTGGTGTCTCTAGCTTGACCGGTTCAAGAGTTACTGTTGGTGAGTTTTAAGACAAAAATGTATGTAATGTAATGCGCACAATTGGCCCAGCGTCGATCCGGGTTATGGGAGGGTTTGGCCGGCTGGGATGTCCTTGTCCCATCGCGCTGTAGCGCGATCGTGTTTCGGGAAGACGCATGGCTCTCGACCTTTGCCTCTCCCGAGTCCATACGGGAGTTGCAGCGATGGGACAAGACTGTAACTACCAATTGAGTATCACAAAATGATGCCGTGCCTTAGACCGCTGCGCAACTTGGGACCCAGGTTGGGTGTTTATAGTTTTTAAAGGTTTCAGAAAATTTGAAGTTAAGATAGCCTGAATGTTTTAAAGTTGGTCGTGTAGCTTAATTAACCAAGGGGCAGGACCATTTTGAATATCAACCACTGTATTCCTATGGTTCTCATTCAAGCACATGTTAATTTACGCACATTTTAAATGGTTATAGTTCCAAAAGTATACATAGTATCAAATATCCTTTGACAAGCAATCTAAATTGGTCTGTCTGAACATCTCAACATTGGTTTGGTGATTATTTAGATTTTTTTTTTTACAACTAAAGTCTACTGGCCTTTTTTGCCATTGAAATGCATTGGGATTTATTTAGTTGCAAGCACAACTAATAATAAAACATAAGAATACAAATATAAAGTAAATGGCTCAATAGAATAGAAGAAACATGTTAGCGTAAGTATAATACAGGAAGGCACAATTTATAATACAATATTTACACATGTATCACGGAAGGGTCTGGTAGCAGCAGTTGTGAGCTATGTGTAGCATGAGTGTGTGTGTGTGTGTGGGTGGGTGTGTGTGTGCTAAGGTGCGGAGAATCAGAGCAGGTGGTCCGTCCAGTTCAAGTGTTCAGCAGTCTGATGGCTTGTAGATACCAACAGGCTCAGAGACAGTTTCTATCAGACCTCATGCTCCGATACCGTCTGCCCGACGGTAAGGCAGTGAACAGCTCGTAGGCTGGGGTGTGTGGGGTCCTTGATGATGCTGCAGGACTTATTCAGGCACATTTCAATTAGACGTCCTGGATGGATGGAAACACAGTCCAAGTGATGTACTGCGCCGTCTCCACCAGCCGCTGAAAGGCCTTGTGGTCGTGGGCGGAGCAATTTCCATACCAGGCTGTGATGCAACCGGTCAGGATGCTCTTGATGGTGCAGCGGTAGCATTTGGAGAGGACCCGGGGTGGCATGCCAAATTTCTACAGCCGCCTTAGGAAGTTGAGGCGCTGTTGCGCCCTCTTTACAAGATTGGTGGTATTGTTGATCCATGTCAAGTCCTTTGTGATCTGGACGCTGAAGAACTTAAAACTGCTGACTCTCTCTACTGCAGTCCCGTTGATGTGGATCGGAAGGGTGTTCCCTCCTCTGCTTCCTGAAGTCAACAATCAACTCCTTTGTGTTGCTGACGTTAAGGGAAAGGTTGTTGTCCTGGCACCACAATGCCAGTTCACTTACCTCCTCCCAATAGGCTGACTCGTCCTTGTTGATTATCAGGCCTACAACTGTGGTATTGTCAGTAAACTTAATGATGGAGTTGGTGTCATGCAAAGCCACGCAGCAGAGGGCTGAGGACACACCCCAGGGGGGTACCTGTGTTATGAGTCACAGCGACTGTTTATTGTTAAAGTAATTGTAGGTTATTTTAGGTTAGACAACAGGCTGTGGAGATTGTTGCCAGTCCTTGAATGCTGCAGTACAGTCTCTCAGCATGGTACGGATTTCTCCGTTCATCCAGGGTTTTTGGTTGGGTTATGTCTGGATTGTTATTGTGGGTAGAACATCATCAACACATTTCCTAATGAAGCCTATGACTGATGTACACTGAGAGGACAAACAACAGAGGACAAACACCGAGTGTGAGTATACCAAACATTAGGATCACCTTCCTAATATTGAGGTGCACCTCCTTTTGCCCTCAGTACGGCCTCAATTTGTTGGGCATGGACTCTACAATGGGTCAAAGGTGTTCCACAGGGATGCTGGCCAATGTTGACTCCAATGCTTCCCACAGTTGTGTCAAGTTAGTTGGATGTTCTTTGGGTAGTGTACCATTTTTGATACACACAGAAAACTGTTGAGTGAAAAACCCAGCAGCTTTTGCAGTTCCTGACACACTCAAACCAGTGCGCCTGTCACCTACTACCATATACGGGTTCAAAGGCACTTACATTTTTTCTCTTTCCCATTCACCCTCTGAATGGCACACATGCACAATCCATGTCTCAATTATCTCAAGGCTTAAAAGTCCTTCTTTAACCTGTCTCCTCCCCGTCTACACTTTCACCTGGATTCACCTGGTCAGTCTGTGTCATGGAAAGAGCGGGTGTTCCTCATTTGTTTCTTGTACAACTCAGTGTACATTCCTCAGTGTTAATCGACGAGTCCAGGGCGGATGAATCTTTGAACATATTCCAATCAGTATTCTCAAAAGAGCCATGCAGCATTGAGCGCAGCGCCTCACTGTTCTCTGTTGGGGGGCTCCCTCTTCAGTTGCAGATGTGGATGTAGATGTGTAGATGTGGAGCAGGAACAGAGAGACGGGGTGGGGGGGGGGGGGGCTTTGTACGCATAACTGATGTTTGTGTACACATGGTCCAGCACAGAGGGGGCTGGATGCATGGGGCAGGAAACATGTTGGTGATCATTTGGAAAGAATTTGTTTTAATCTTGCTTGGTTAAAATCTCCCGTGACAATAAAGACTGCTTCCCGGTGAGAGGTTTCTGGCCGGCTAATGTTCTTGTGTAGTTGGATGAGTGCCACCTTGATGCTTGCTTGTGGTGTTACTGTATGTACACAGCTGTGACAATAACACGTGAATTCTCTTGACATATAGTGAGGTCAGCATTTTAGCTTCAGAAACTCCAGGTCGGGTGAACAGGACCTCGGGATGTTTTCAACTTCAGTACACCAGGAATTGTTGATGAGGAAGCATACCCCTCCCTCCTACTCTTAACAGAAGCCGCCATTCGGGTCCATAAGGAAAATGGAAAATCCATCTGGTTGAATAGCAGAGTCGAGTTAATTGGCCGTAAGTCATGTCTCTGTAAAAACAGACACAGCATTCCTTGACGTCCCTCTGCGATTGAAGCCTTGATCTGAGTTCACAAATGTATTTTCCGGCGATTGGACATTAGCCATCAAGATACTAGGGAGTGGAGGCCGTGTAGCCCGTCTTTTCGTCTTAGCTCGCAGTCCCCCTTTCCTTTCTGTTCTTCATCGCCAGCGTTGCCTTTGGTCATCTCGGCCAGGAGCGACAGGTAAGCCCGCTGTGCCGGGAACAAAGAGGCAAATGTAGTACTCCAGATCTGGGAGGCTTAGAGATGTGTGTAGCTTCCTATTCATGATCCAGAAGTGTTTGTAGGAAATGATCGCACAAACATTCTGAGCAAACAAAGTAAGAATTAATGCAAAAATAGACATTTTAAAAAAGCAAAGTCAAGCAGGAACCGGCAAGACACGCGCCCTCCGCCGTCTGTGTGAGTGTCCGTCCGTGCCTGTGGATTTGTTTGTGTTACACGGTATGTAGTGGCTACACCTTACTCTCGCCTACCTCTGTGTTTGTCTGTGTGTAGTTGGAGGATGCTCAGAGTAAGAGAATGGAGAGGCTACTGGAGAAGCAGAACGACATCCGACAACAGATTATGGATGAGAAACCTAAGGTATGGACACGTCTGCCCTCAAATACAGAACTGCAGGATGAAGTTGCTTCGAACCAATCATTCATGGTCAGGTATAGGATGCGTTCCAAATGCCACTCTATTCCCTTGACAGTGCACTCCTTTTGACCACGAGTCAAAAGTGATGCACTATGTAGGGAACAGGGAGACATTTGGGACAAAGACATATTTTCATCCCATAAAGGGTCCATTGGTTAATCATTTCCATCATGTCCATTGTTACTGTGATTGTAGGAAGGAGGTACGACAGAGGACCAGGGTAAGACATTCTGCGTCTGAGTGTGCATTGATACAGCTTCAATACTTTAGCATGTGTAACAGAAAGCAGTAACACAAAATAATTTATGTGGTTTGAATAAGATGGCAACAGCTGGAGAATGATAAGTGGATGTGCACCTTGCTTCCGGCTCTGCCTTTCTTTAACAATAACCTCGATGGTCAACCGCACTCTAAGGCCAAGCTCAACCTCACACCTCCCAAATACTCTGTGCCCTTGTCAGACTGGTCATTCCTTCCTCTCCTCTTCGTCCCCTCTCCTCTTCGCCCCCTCTCCTCTCCTCGATCACGTCTCCTCTGTCTGCTATGTACACGGAGCTGGATCTCCAAACCCCATTTCCATGGCCTAGTTTCTTTACCCCTCTTGCCCCACTCTCAGTGTTCTGCTCTGTGTTTGGGTGTCTGGGACAATTGACTATTTTCAGGCCTGTTCCCTCTGAATACTCTGCTCTATAGCTATGGTTGTATTGCTGCGTGTGTTTGTTGTAACAACTCATTTTTAACCTTGTTATTGTATGTAGAATAGAAAGTACGCTTTTTTAATTGGTGATGTCTATAAGAGAATTAGCCAAGTACAGTGCATTTGGAAACTTTTTAAAAACTTTTTAAAAACTTTTTTTGAACTACTTCGCTCAGTAACGATATAAAAACGTTTAGATTCATTTTCAATAATGTCGATATAGAATAATGGGGTACAGCAGTGATGCTGCCACCACCATGCTTCACCGTAGGGATGGTGCCAGGTTTCCTTCAGATGTGATGCTTGGCATTCAGGCCAAAGAGTTCAATCTTGGTTTCATGAGGCCAGAGAATCTTGTTTCTCATGGTCTGAAAGTCCTTGAGGTGCCTTATGGAACATCACAAGGATGATCAATGGAAACAGGATGCACCTGAGCTCAATTTCGAGTCTAAATACTAATGTAAATAAGGTATTCCAGTTTCTTTTATTATCATAAAGTTGCAAAAACAATTCAACAGCTTTTGCTTTGTCGTCATGGGGGTGTTGTGTGTCGATTGAAGAGGGGGAAAATGTATTTAATCCATTTTAGAATAAGGCTGTAACGTAACAAAATGTGTAAAAAGGGAAGGGGTCTGAATACTTTCCGAATGCACTGCGCACATCTCAACTCCACGATACCACATCCGCAAGTTGCTGTGAAGTCAATGCTTCCATTTTTCTTTTTTAAATTCTTTAACCTTTACTGTGTACATACACTGAGTGTACAAAACAATAAGAACACCTGCTCTTTCTATGACATAGGCTGACCAGGTGAATCCAGGTGAAAGCTATGATCCCTTACTGATGTCGCTTGTTAAATCCACTTCAAATCAGTGTAAATGGAGGGGAGGAGACGGGTTAAAGAAGGATTGTTAAACGTTTTAAACCTTTTCAGCCTTGTGAGGCAATTGAGACATGGATTGCGTATGTGTGCCATTCGGCGGGTGAATCGTCAAGACAGAATATTTAAGTGCCTTTGAACAGGGTTTGGCCAGGCGCGCACCGGTTTGTGTCAAGAACTACAACGCTGATGGATTTTTCATCCTCGACAGTTTCCTGTGTGTCTCAAGATTGGTCCACCACCCAAAGGACATCCAGCTAACTTGACACAACTGTGGGAAGCATTAGAGTCAACATGGGCCAGCATCCCTGTGGAACATTTTCAACACCTTCTGAGGCTAAAAAAGGGGGGGTGCAACTCAATATTAGGAAGGTGTTCCTAAGGTTTGGTATACTCACACTCGGTGTTTGTCCTCTGTTGTTGAGTGCCTTTCTTTGTTTGCTGAAATCCCATACCTTTTCATAAAATACAACCACCGACTGCAATCTTCGAGCAACAGCAACGAGGAAACAGTCGGTGGTTGTATTTGATTGACGTTTTATTTGAAAAAGTATGGGCTTCAGTGAACAGCATGGCCCGCAACAGAGAACAAACATAGGTACACGGGTTTAAGAATTGACATTTTGAAGAAGTCGGAGGTTCACTCCAAGTTGCACTCAACTCCGGTGGGTGCGGTATTGTGGAGTTGAGATGTACTTTGATATATGAAAATGTGATATGCATTGGACATATTAGAAGGGGGGGCATGGATGATGTTGTACTTACTAGTGCAGCACAGGGACGATGACTATGGGAAAGTCTTGAAACAATGAATATAGTGCTTTCCTCAATAGCTAGTCACAGTTATACTGTCTTAAGCTGTCGTTAGAGTCAGCCAGCTTCCTACAGTAGCAGATCCTCCGTGCTCATTATTCCACGGTGTGCGTGCGGGCGTGTAAGAGTACGGCTTGTGAGGATGTCATTTTCTCCCCCCGTTTCCTGTCGTATCCTCTCTCCTTCGATCACACTCTGAATCCCCCAGCCCAGATATTATGACAATTCTCTCTCTTGTCTTGTACACCGTCTGAGTCATACGTAATGTGTTACCACTGACACATGTTTGGAGAAGAAAGAGGAGTAGAAAAAGAGAGTGATGATGACGATGATGATGAAGTCAAGTGAGAGTTCCATGAAGGGCTAATGGAGGAGGGCATGACTAACCAGGATAGGGCTAATATGAAGACACACACACATTTTCACTGACGCATGTACACACACTCTCTCTCTCTCACACACACACGGTTCTGACCCAGATTTCTCCTCTGGGCTCAGAGCAGCCGCTAATGGACCGCTATAACCATCCCTGGTCTGTGGAGACCCTCACATCTCTCACTGCGACCGCCCGCCCGCCCGGGTTAGCACCACGCTACGCTGCCTCACGGCTGTGTGTGTGTGTGTGTGTGTGTGTGTGTGTGTGTGTGTCAGGCCAGCTGCTATCCCGCTGTGCAGAAGGAAATAGATGCGACTGAGGCCAGTTTACCCAAATAACCACTCATGTTCCATGTCCAGTTTTAACTCAACCTACTTGCTACTGTATCCGTCTGGCCGAAGTGAATGTTATAGCTCCTAACCCGTTTACTGTGTGTCTGAAGACGCAGAACTTTTAAGCCCGTGTTCCAATGGAGGGTAAGTTGTTTTACATGGAGGAATCTGCCAGGTTGCGGGGCTGTGCGCTTTGGTCTCCAAACGTCAGCATGTGTTCCGTTATTTCAACGTTTGTGTTGCCTAGGCCATGGCCATACGGCAACATGTCAGAACAGAGGGAGAGAGAAAATGGGGAAAGAGAGAGACATGGAGTCGGTATGGGCAGGGAGGGAGAGAGAGTGTGAGAGGGAATAGGTGATGGAGAGGAAGAGAAGGAGGGAGGGAGAGAGGAACGAGAGAGAGCGCGTGTCCTCTGTCTTGTCTGTCGTCACTCTCCGCGGGTGTGCATTCGGGTGATGGTGTCCTGCTAATGTTCTAATCAAAATGGCTTCACACCCACAGCACGGTAGACGCTGATTGAGCACACACACACATACACACACACACACACACACCTCCAACATCGCTCTCAAAGACATACCATTTCACCAGGGTACTCAGCCCTAGTGTTATGGTTGTCAATCAGATTATCTTAAAGTAGCTAACTGTCCAGTGAAAATATCACTTTTAAAAGTTCATATTCTGTTAACTCATACCCAAATAATGTTATGGACTCGTCCTATGCTCATATTTGTGACCCAAGCATTAAAAAAAAACACTTCAAAGACCCCAACTCAAACTTGTATCTCAAACAGACCATTTAAGAAGAAAAAAAAGCTTGCTATTTCATCATAGAGTATGATGTCATACTCCTGAGGAGGATGGGCTGGCCAATCAGCTGTCTAGAGGAGGATGAGCTGGCCAATCGGCGGTCTAGAGGAGAATGAGCTGGCCAATCAGCGGTCTACACGTCTTAATTTTCTTAATGACCGGTACACGCCAACACCATTCTGTTGTTGTGATACTCCCACACCATTCTGTTGTTGTGATACTCCCACACCATTCTGTTGTTGAGATTCTCCCACACCATTCTGTTGTTGTGATACTCCCACACCATTCTGTTGTTGTGATACTCCCACACCATTCTGTTGTTGAGATTCTCCCACACCATTCTGTTGTTGTGATACTCCCACAACATTCTGTTGTTGTGATACTCCCACACCATTCTGTTGTTGTGATACTCCCACACCGTTCTGTTGTTGTGATACTCCCACACCAGTCTGTTGTTGTGATACTCCCACACCATTCTGTTGTTGTGATACTCCCACACCATTCTGTTGTTGTGATACTCCCACACCATTCTGTTGTTGTGATACTCCCACACCAGTCTGTTGTTGTGATACTCCCACACCAGTCTGTTGTTGTGATACTCCCACACCATTCTGTTGTTGTGATACTCCCACAACATTCTGTTGTTGTGATACTCCCACACCATTCTGTTGTTGTGATACTCCCACACCATTCTGTTGTTGTGATACTCCCACACCAGTCTGTTGTTGTGATACTCCCACACCATTCTGTTGTTGTGATACTCCCACACCATGCTGTTGTTGTGATACTCCCACACCAGTCTGTTGTTGTGATACTCCCACACCAGTCTGTTGTTGTGATACTCCCACACCATTCTGTTGTTGTGATACTCCCACACCATTCTGTTGTTGTGATACTCCCACACCATTCTGTTGTTGTGATACTCCCACACCATTCTGTTGTTGTGATACTCCCACACCATTCTGTTGTTGTGATACTCCCACACCAGTCTGTTGTTGTGATACTCCCACACCATTCTGTTGTTGTGATACTCCCACACCAGTCTGTTGTTGTGATACTCCCACACCAGTCTGTTGTTGTGATACTCCCACACCAGTCTGTTGTTGTGATACTCCCACACCATTCTGTTGTTGTGATACTCCCACACCATTCTGTTGTTGTGATACTCCCACACCATTCTGTGGTTGTGATACTCCCACACCAGTCTGTTGTTGTGATACTCCCACACCATTCTGTTGTTGTGATACTCCCACACCAGTCTGTTGTTGTGATACTCCCACACCAGTCTGTTGTTGTGATACTCCCACACCAGTCTGTTGTTGTGATACTCCCACACCATTCTGTTTTTGTGATACTCCCACACCATTCTGTTGTTGTGATACTCCCACACCAGTCTGTTGTTGTGATACTCCCACACCAGTCTGTTGTTGTGATACTCCCACACCAGTCTGTTGTTGTGATACTCCCACACCATTCTGTTGTTGTGATACTCCCACACCATTCTGTTGTTGTGATACTCCCACACCAGTCTGTTGTTGTGATACTCCCACACCAGTCTGTTGTTGTGATACTCCCACACCATTCTGTTGTTGTGATACTCCCACACCAGTCTGTTGTTGTGATACTCCCACACCAGTCTGTTGTTGTGATACTCCCACACCATTCTGTTGTTGTGATACTCCCACACCATTCTGTTGTTGTGATACTCCCACACCATTCTGTTGTTGTGATACTCCCACACCATTCTGTTGTTGTGATACTCCCACACCATTCTGTTGTTGTGATACTCCCACACCAGTCTGTTGTTGTGATACTCCCACACCATTCTGTTGTTGTGATACTCCCACACCATGCTGTTGTTGTGATACTCCCACACCAGTCTGTTGTTGTGATACTCCCACACCATTCTGTTGTTGTGATTTTCCCACACCATTCTGTTGTTGTGATACTCCCACACCATTCTGTTGTTGTGATACTCCCACACCATTCTGTTGTTGTGATACTCCCACACCATTCTGTTGTTGTGATACTCCCACACCATTCTGTTGTTGTGATACTCCCACACCATTCTGTTGTTGTGATACTCCCACACCAGTCTGTTGTTGTGATACTCCCACACCATTCTGTTGTTGTGATACTCCCACACCATTCTGTTGTTGTGATACTCCCACACCAGTCTGTTGTTGTGATACTCCCACACCAGTCTGTTGTTGTGATACTCCCACACCATTCTGTTGTTGTGATACTCCCACACCATTCTGTTGTTGTGATACTCCCACACCATTCTGTTGTTGTGATACTCCCACACCATTCTGTTGTTGTGATACTCCCACACCATTCTGTTGTTGTGATACTCCCACACCATTCTGTTGTTGTGATACTCCCACACCAGTCTGTTGTTGTGATACTCCCACACCATTCTGTTGTTGTGATACTCCCACACCATTCTGTTGTTGTGATACTCCCACACCATTCTGTTGTTGTGATACTCCCACACCAGTCTGTTGTTGTGATACTCCCACACCATTCTGTTGTTGTGATACTCCCACACCAGTCTGTTGTTGTGATACTCCCACACCATTCTGTTGTTGTGATACTCCCACACCATTCTGTTGTTGTGATACTCCCACACCATTCTGTTGTTGTGATACTCCCACACCAGTCTGTTGTTGTGATACTCCCACACCATTCTGTTGTTGTGATACTCCCACACCAGTCTGTTGTTGTGATACTCCCACACCAGTCTGTTGTTGTGATACTCCCACACCATTCTGTTGTTGTGATACTCCCACACCATTCTGTTGTTGTGATACTCCCACACCATTCTGTTGTTGTGATACTCCCACACCATTCTGTTGTTGTGATACTCCCACACCAGTCTGTTGTTGTGATACTCCCACACCATTCTGTTGTTGTGATACTCCCACACCATGCTGTTGTTGTGATACTCCCACACCGTTCTGTTGTTGTGATACTCCCACACCATTCTGTTGTTGTGATACTCCCACACCATTCTGTTGTTGTGATACTCCCACAACATTCTGTTGTTGTGATACTCCCACACCATTCTGTTGTTGTGATACTCCCACACCATTCTGTTGTTGTGATACTCCCACACCAGTCTGTTGTTGTGATACTCCCACACCATTCTGTTGTTGTGATACTCCCACACCATTCTGTTGTTGTGATACTCCCACACCAGTCTGTTGTTGTGATACTCCCACACCAGTCTGTTGTTGTGATACTCCCACACCATTCTGTTGTTGTGATACTCCCACACCATTCTGTTGTTGTGATACTCCCACACCATTCTGTTGTTGTGATATTCCCACACCATTCTGTTGTTGTGATACTCCCACACCATTCTGTTGTTGTGATACTCCCACACCATTCTGTTGTTGTGATACTCCCACACCATTCTGTTGTTGTGATACTCACACACCATTCTGTTGTTGTGATACTCCCACACCATTCTGTTGTTGTGATACTCCCACACCAGTCTGTTGTTGTGATACTCCCACACCAGTCTGTTGTTGTGATACTCCCACACCATTCTGTTGTTGTGATACTCCCACACCATTCTGTTGTTGTGATACTCCCACACCAGTCTGTTGTTGTGATACTCCCACACCAGTCTGTTGTTGTGATACTCCCACACCATTCTGTTGTTGTGATACTCCCACACCATTCTGTTGTTGTGATACTCCCACACCATTCTGTTGTTGTGATACTCCCACACCATTCTGTTGTTGTGATACTCCCACACCATTCCGGAACAGAAAAGCAGCTTTTGAACATATTGAATTATTTAACTTCTATAGTAAGTAATTATAGGTCATACTTCAAGGTTTTACCTGGGAGAGTCATGCTATGTGGTAGTCTTCCCTTCCCTAATTGTAGGTCACTCTGGCTAAGAGGGTCTGCTGAATGACTAAGATATAGGAATGTAATTGGGAACTCTGGGTCTGATTCACCTGGACAGTAATCTCTATTACCCTACACCTACACACTGCACCTGTTGTCCTCCTACTTGACTGTGTAGCTAGCCTAGACAGGTGAAATGCCATTCACACCTACAAGACCATTATTCTGTTCTCACACTTGCTCACACAGGATGTGAGACGACTGGGAAGAGAAGTGTATATGCGTCACGTGTGTCACTCGCGTACACGTGTGTGCACCGGGAGACACATGCGGTGTGAGTGTGGGGTGAATGTGTGTGGAGGCAGATAGCCCCTGTCTCATCCTTTTTGGAGCAGGCAACAGAAAATGGTGGCGTTCCCGAGTGCAGGAGCCATTACTGTAACACTCTCACGTACACTTTTTCTCTATCACACACTCACCGTCACACACACACACAGTGACGCACACACACACACACAAACGCACACAGTGTTTGGTCCGTGATGCAACACACCGGAGCCCTGTGCAGTCGTCATGGAAACGCTCATTCTACACCCCCCGCCCCCTCCCCCTGCCCCACACACACAAACACACCCCTCCCCATCATCTTCTATCCATGATTCTCTCTGCAATCTGTTAATTTGGAGCCTGATGACACAACCCAGGGACTGCCTGGTGGTGGCCTGTAGAAAGTCCGAGAGAGGGAGGGACAGAGAGATAGAGAAACCACAAAAGAAAATAGGGAGAGTGAGGGAGGGAGGAAGAGAAAATGAGTGAGGAAGAAGGAGAGACAGGAGGGATAGACGGAGAGACAGGAGGGATAGACGGAGAGACAGGAAGGGATAGACGGAGAGACAGAGAGGGATAGACGGAGAGACAGAGAGGGATAGACGGAGAGACAGAGAGGGATAGACGGAGAGACAGGGAGGGATAGACGGAGAGACAGGGAGGGATAGACGGAGAGACAGGGAGGGATAGACGGAGAGACAGGGAGGGATAGACGGAGAGACAGGGAGGGATAGACGGAGAGACAGGGAGGGATAGACGGAGAGACAGGGAGGGATAGACGGAGAGACAGGGAGGGATAGACGGAGAGACAGGGGGGATAGACGGAGAGACAGGGGTCGGATAGACGGAGAGACAGGGGGGATAGACGGAGAGACAGGGAGGGATAGACGGAGAGACAGGGGGATAGACAGAGAGACAGGGAGGGATAGACGGAGACAGGGAGGGATAGACGGAGAGACAGGGGGATAGACGGAGAGACAGGGAGGGATAGACGGAGAGACAGGGAGGGATAGAGAGAGACAGGGAGGGATAGAGAGAGACAGGGAGGGATAGACGGAGAGACAGGGAGGGATAGACGGAAGGATAAACGGAGAGACGGGGAGGGATAGACGGAGACAGGGAGGGATAGAAGGAGAGACAGGAGGGATAGACGGAGAGACAGGAGGGATAGACTGAGAGACAGGAGGGATAGACGGAGAGACAGGAGGGATAGACTGAGAGACAGGAGGGATAGACTGAGAGACAGGAGGGATAGACTGAGAGACAGGAGGGATAGACGGAGAGACAGGAGGGATAGACGGAGAGACAGGGAGGGATAGACGGAGAGACAGAGAGGGATAGACGGAGAGACAGGAGGGATAGACGGAGAGACAGAGAGGGATAGACGGAGAGACAGGGAGGGATAGACGGAGAGACAGGGAGGGATAGACGGAGAGACAGGGAGGGATAGACGGAGAGACAGGGAGGGATAGACGGAGAGACAGGGAGGGATAGACAGAGAGACAGGGAGGGATAGACGGAGAGACAGGGGGATAGACGGAGATACAGGGAGGGATAGACGGAGAGACAGGGAGGGATAAACAGAGACAGGGAGGGATAGACGGAGAGACAGGGGAGGGATAGACGGAGAGACAGGGGGATAGACAGAGAGACAGGGAGGGATAGACGGAGACAGGGAGGGATAGACGGAGAGACAGGGGGATAGACGGAGAGACAGGGAGGGATAGAGAGAGACAGGGAGGGATAGAGAGAGACAGGGAGGGATAGAGAGAGACAGGGAGGGATAGACGGAGAGACAGGGAGGGATAGACGGAAGGATAAACGGAGAGACGGGGAGGGATAGACGGAGAGACAGGGAGGGATAGAAGGAGAGACAGGAGGGATAGACGGAGAGACAGGAGGGATAGACTGAGAGACAGGAGGGATAGACGGAGAGACAGGAGGGATAGACTGAGAGACAGGAGGGATAGACTGAGAGACAGGAGGGATAGACGGAGAGACAGGAGGGATAGACGGAGAGACAGGAGGGATAGAAGGAGAGACAGGAGGGATAGACGGAGAGACAGGAGGGATAGACGGAGAGACAGGAGGGATAGACTGAGAGACAGGGAGGGATAGACGGAGAGACAGGAGGGATAGACGGAGAGACAGGGAGGGATAGACGGAGAGACAGGAGGGATAGACGGAGAGACAGGAGGGATAGACGGAGAGACAGGAGGGATAGACGGAGAGACAGGAGGGATAGACTGAGAGACAGGAGGGATAGACTGAGAGACAGGAGGGATAGACGGAGAGACAGGGAGGGATAGATGGAGAGACAGGAGGGATAGACGGAGAGACAGGAGGGATAGACAGAGAGACAGGGAGGGATAGACGGAGAGACAGGGGGGATAGACGGAGAGACAGGAGGGATAGACTGAGAGACAGGGAGGGATAGACGGAGAGACAGGGAGGGATAGACGGAGAGACAGGAGGGATAGACTGAGAGACAGGAGGGATAGACGGAGAGACAGGGGGATAGACGGAGAGACAGGAGGGATAGACTGAGAGACAGGGAGGGATAGACGGAGAGACAGGGAGGGATAGACGGAGAGACAGGAGGGGATAGACTGAGAGACAGGAGGGATAGACGGAGAGACAGGGAGGGATAGACGGAGAGACAGGGGGATAGACAGAGAGACAGGGGATAGACAGAGAGACAGGGAGGGATAGACGGAGAGACAGGGAGGGATAGACGGAGAGACAGGGGGGGATAGACGGAGAGACAGGGAGGGATAGACAGAGAGACAGGGAGGGATAGACGGAGAGACAGGGAGGGATAGACAGAGACAGGGAGGGATAGACGGAGAGACAGGGAGGGATAGACGGAGAGACAGGGGGATAGACGGAGAGACAGGGGGATAGACGGAGAGACAGGGAGGGATAGACAGAGAGACAGGGAGGGATAGACAGAGACAGGGAGGGATAGACGGAGAGACAGGGAGGGATAGACGGAGAGACAGGGAGGGATAGACGGAGAGACAGGGAGGGATAGACAGAGACAGGGAGGGATAGACGGAGAGACAGGGAGGGATAGACAGAGAGAGACAGGGGGATAGACGGAGAGACAGGGGGATAGACGGAGAGACAGGGAGGGATAGACAGAGAGACAGGGAGGGATAGACAGAGACAGGAGGGATAGACGGAGAGACAGGAGGGATAGACAGAGAGACAGGGAGGGATAGACGGAGAGACAGGGAGGGATAGACAGGAGAGACAGGGAGGGATAGAGAGAGACAGGGAGGGATAGACGGAGAGACAGGGAGGGATAGACGGAGAGAAGGATAAACGGAGAGACGGGGAGGGATAGACGGAGAGACAGGGAGGGATAGACGGAGAGACAGGAGGGATAGACAGGAGAGACAGGAGGGATAGACAGAGAGACAGGAGGGATAGACTGAGAGACAGGAGGGATAGACTGAGAGACAGGAGGGATAGACGGAGAGACAGGAGGGATAGACGGAGAGACAGGAGGGATAGAAGGAGAGACAGGAGGGATAGACTGAGAGACAGGAGGGATAGACGGAGAGACAGGAGGGATAGACTGAGAGACAGGAGGGATAAGACGGAGAGACAGGAGGGATAGACTGAGAGACAGGAGGGATAGACGGAGAGACAGGAGGGATAGACGGAGAGACAGGAGGGATAGACAGAGAGACAGGGGAGGGATAGAAGGAGAGACAGGAGGGATAGAAGGAGAGACAGGAGGGATAGACAGAGAGACGGGGAGGGATAGACAGAGAGACAGGAGGGATAGACTGAGAGACAGGAGGGATAGACAGAGAGACAGGGAGGGATAGACGGAGAGACAGGAGGGATAGACGGAGAGACAGGAGGGATAGACAGAGAGACGGGGAGGGATAGACGGAGAGACAGGAGGGATAGACGGAGAGACAGGAGGGATAGACTGAGAGACAGGAGGGATAGACAGAGAGACAGGGGAGGGATAGACGGAGAGACGGGGAGGGATAGACAGAGAGACGGGGAGGGATAGACGGAGAGACAGGGAGGGATAGACGGAGAGACAGGAGGGATAGACAGGAGAGACAGGAGGGATAGACGGAGAGACAGGAGGGATAGACGGAGAGACAGGAGGGATAGACGGAGAGACAGGAGGGATAGACGGAGAGACAGGAGGGATAGACGGAGAGACAGGAGGGATAGACGGAGAGACAGGAGGGATAGACGGAGAGACAGGAGGGATAGACGGAGAGACAGGAGGGATAGACGGAGAGACAGGAGGGATAGACTGAGAGACAGGAGGGATAGACAGAGAGACAGGGGGATAGAAGGAGAGACAGGAGGGATAGAAGGAGAGACAGGAGGGATAGACGGAGAGACAGGGAGGGATAGACAGAGAGACAGGGAGGGATAGACGGAGAGACAGGGAGGGATAGAGAGAGACAGGGAGGGATAGAGAGAGACAGGGAGGGATAGACGGAGAGACAGGAGGGATAGACGGAAGGATAAGAGAGAGACAGGGGAGGGATAGACGGAGAGACAGGGAGGGATAGACGGAGAGACAGGAGGGATAGACTGAGAGACAGGAGGGATAGACGGAGAGACAGGAGGGATAGACTGAGAGACAGGAGGGATAGACTGAGAGACAGGAGGGATAGACGGAGAGACAGGAGGGATAGACAGAGAGACAGGAGGGATAGAAGGAGAGACAGGAGGGATAGACTGAGAGACAGGAGGGATAGACGGAGAGACAGGAGGGATAGACTGAGAGACAGGAGGGATAGACGGAGAGACAGGAGGGATAGACGGAGAGACAGGAGGGATAGAAGGAGAGACAGGAGGGATAGAAGGAGAGACAGGAGGGATAGACGGAGAGACAGGAGGGATAGAAGGAGAGACAGGAGGGATAGAAGGAGAGACAGGAGGGATAGACAGGGAGACAGGAGGGATAGACGGAGAGACAGGAGGGATAGACGGAGAGACAGGAGGGATAGAAGGAGAGACAGGAGGGATAGACGGAGAGACAGGAGGGATAGACTGAGAGACAGGAGGGATAGACAGAGAGACGGGGAGGGATAGAAGGAGAGACAGGGAGGGATAGAAGGAGAGACAGGAGGGATAGAGGAGAGACAGGAGGGATAGACAGAGAGGGGGAGGGATAGACAGAGAGACAGGAGGGATAGACTGAGAGACAGGAGGGATAGACAGAGAGACGGGGAGGGATAGACGGAGAGACAGGAGGGATAGACGGAGAGACAGGAGGGATAGACTGAGAGACAGGAGGGGATAGACAGAGAGACGGGGAGGGATAGATGGAGAGACAGGGAGGGATAGACAGAGAGACGGGGAGGGATAGACGGAGAGACAGGAGGGATAGACGGAGAGACAGGAGGGATAGACGGAGAGACAGGAGGGATAGACAGAGAGACAGGAGGGATAGACGGAGAGACAGGAGGGATAGACGGAGAGACAGGAGGGATAGACTGAGAGACAGGAGGGATAGACGGAGAGACAGGAGGGATAGACGGAGAGACAGGAGGGATAGACAGAGAGACAGGAGGGATAGACAGAGAGACGGGGAGGGATAGAAGGAGAGACAGGAGGGATAGAAGGAGAGACAGGAGGGATAGACAGAGAGACGGGGAGGGATAGACAGAGAGACAGGAGGGATAGACGGAGAGACAGGAGGGATAGACGGAGAGACAGGAGGGATAGACGGAGAGACAGGAGGGATAGACGGAGAGACAGGAGGGATAGACAGAGAGACAGGGGAGGGAGACGGAGAGACAGGAGGGATAGACGGAGAGACAGGAGGGATAGACTGAGAGACAGGAGGGATAGAAGGAGAGACAGGAGGGATAGACAGAGAGAGAGACAGGAGGGATAGACAGAGAGACAGGAGGGATAGACGGAGAGACAGGAGGGATAGACGGAGAGACAGGAGGGATAGACGGAGAGACAGGAGGGATAGACGGAGAGACAGGAGGGATAGACGGAGAGACAGGAGGGATAGACAGAGAGACGGGGAGGGATAGAAGGAGAGACAGGAGGGATAGAAGGAGAGACAGGAGGGATAGACAGAGAGACGGGGAGGGATACAGACAGAGAGACAGGAGGGATAGACGGAGAGACAGGAGGGATAGACAGAGAGACGGGGAGGGATAGACGGAGAGACAGGAGGGATAGACGGAGAGACAGGAGGGATAGACAGGAGAGACAGGAGGGATAGACAGAGAGATGGGGAGGGATAGATGGAGAGACAGGGAGGGATAGACAGAGAGACGGGGAGGGATAGACGGAGAGACAGGGAGGGATAGACGGAGAGACAGGAGGGATAGACGGAGAGACAGGAGGGATAGACTGAGAGACAGGAGGGATAGACGGAGAGACAGGAGGGATAGACGGAGAGACAGGAGGGATAGACGGAGAGACAGGAGGGATAGACTGAGAGACAGGAGGGATAGACGGAGAGACAGGAGGGATAGACTGAGAGACAGGAGGGATAGACAGAGAGACAGGGGGAGGGATAGAAGGAGAGACAGGAGGGATAGAAGGAGAGACAGGAGGGATAGACAGAGAGACAGACAGGAGGGATAGACAGAGAGACAGGAGGGATAGACTGAGAGACAGGAGGGATAGACAGAGAGACAGGGAGGGATAGACGGAGAGACAGGAGGGATAGACGGAGAGACAGGAGGGATAGAAGGAGAGACAGGAGGGATAGACAGAGAGACGGGGAGGGATAGACGGAGAGACAGGAGGGATAGACGGAGAGACAGGAGGGATAGACTGAGAGACAGGAGGGATAGACAGAGAGACAGGAGGGATAGACAGAGAGACAGGAGGGATAGACAGGAGAGACAGGAGGGATAGAAGGAGAGACAGGAGGGATAGAAGGAGAGACAGGAGGGATAGACGGAGAGACAGGGAGGGATAGACGGAGAGACAGGAGGGATAGACGGAGAGACAGGAGGGATAGACGGAGAGACAGGAGGGATAGACGGAGAGACAGGAGGGATAGACGGAGAGACAGGAGGGATAGACGGAGAGACAGGAGGGATAGACTGAGAGACAGGAGGGATAGACGGAGAGACAGGGAGGGATAGACGGAGAGACAGGAGGGATAGACGGAGAGACAGGAGGGATAGACGGAGAGACAGGAGGGATAGACAGAGAGACGGGGAGGATAGACGGAGAGACAGGAGGGATAGACGGAGAGACAGGAGGGATAGAAGGAGAGACAGGAGGGATAGACAGAGAGACAGGAGGGATAGACTGAGAGACAGGAGGGATAGACAGGAGAGACAGGAGGGATAGAAGGAGAGACAGGAGGGATAGAAGGAGAGACAGGAGGGATAGACGGAGAGACAGGAGGGATAGACGGAGAGACAGGAGGGATAGACGGAGAGACAGGAGGGATAGACGGAGAGACAGGAGGGATAGACTGAGAGACAGGAGGGATAGACGGAGAGACAGGAGGGATAGACGGAGAGACAGGAGGGATAGAAGGAGAGACAGGAGGGATAGACGGAGAGACAGGGAGGGATAGACGGAGAGACAGGAGGGATAGACGGAGAGACAGGAGGGATAGACAGAGAGACAGGGAGGGATAGACAGAGAGACAGGAGGGAGACAGGGAGGGATAGACGGAGAGACAGGGAGGGATAGACGGAGAGACAGGGAGGGATAGACGGAGAGACAGGGAGGGATAGACAGAGACAGGGAGGGATAGACGGAGAGACAGGGAGGGATAGACAGAGAGACAGGGAGGGATAGACGGAGAGACAGGGGGATAGACGGAGAGACAGGGAGGGATAGACAGAGAGACAGGGAGGGATAGACAGAGACAGGGAGGGATAGACGGAGAGACAGGAGGGATAGACAGAGAGACAGGAGGGATAGACGGAGAGACAGGAGGGATAGAGAGAGACAGGGAGGGATAGAGAGAGACAGGGAGGGATAGACGGAGAGACAGGGAGGGATAGAAGGATAAACGGAGAGACAGGGAGGGATAGACGGAGAGACAGGGAGGGATAGACGGAGAGACAGGAGGGATAGACTGAGAGACAGGAGGGATAGACAGAGAGACAGGAGGGATAGACTGAGAGACAGGAGGGATAGACTGAGAGACAGGAGGGATAGACGGAGAGACAGGAGGGATAGACGGAGAGACAGGAGGGATAGAAGGAGAGACAGGAGGGATAGAGGGAGAGACAGGAGGGATAGACGGAGAGACAGGAGGGATAGACGGAGAGACAGGAGGGATAGACGGAGAGACAGGAGGGATAGAGGAGAGACAGGAGGGATAGACGGAGAGACAGGAGGGATAGACTGAGAGACAGGAGGGATAGACAGAGAGACGGGGAGGGATAGAAGGAGAGACAGGAGGGATAGAAGGAGAGACAGGAGGGATAGACAGAGAGACGGGGAGGGATAGACAGAGAGACAGGAGGGATAGACAGAGAGACAGGAGGGATAGACAGAGAGACGGGGAGGGATAGACGGAGAGACAGGAGGGATAGACGGAGAGACAGGAGGGATAGACAGAGAGACAGGAGGGATAGACGGAGAGACAGGAGGGATAGACGGAGAGACAGGAGGATAGACTGAGAGACAGGAGGGATAGACAGAGAGACGGGGAGGGATAGACGGAGAGACAGGAGGGATAGACAGAGAGACGGGGAGGGATAGACGGAGAGACAGGGAGGGATAGACGGAGAGACAGGAGGGATAGACGGAGAGACAGGAGGGATAGACGGAGAGACAGGAGGGATAGACGGAGAGACAGGAGGGATAGACGGAGAGACAGGAGGGATAGACGGAGAGACAGGAGGGATAGACGGAGAGACAGGAGGGATAGACGGAGAGACAGGAGGGATAGACTGAGAGACAGGAGGGATAGACGGAGAGACAGGAGGGATAGACTGAGAGACAGGAGGGATAGACAGAGAGACAGGGAGGGATAGAAGGAGAGACAGGAGGGATAGAAGGAGAGACAGGAGGGATAGACGGAGAGACAGGAGGGATAGACAGAGAGACAGGAGGGATAGACGGAGAGACAGGGAGGGATAGAGAGAGACAGGAGGGATAGAGGAGAGACAGGGAGGGATAGACGGAGAGACAGGGAGGATAGGGAAGGATAAACGGAGAGACGAGGGAGGGATAGACGGAGAGACAGGGAGGGATAGACGGAGAGACAGGAGGGATAGACAGAGAGACAGGAGGGATAGACGGAGAGACAGGAGGGATAGACTGAGAGACAGGAGGGATAGACTGAGAGACAGGAGGGATAGACGGAGAGACAGGAGGGATAGACGGAGAGACAGGAGGGATAGAAGGAGAGACAGGAGGGATAGACTGAGAGACAGGAGGGATAGACGGAGAGACAGGAGGGATAGACGGAGAGACAGGAGGGATAGACGGAGAGACAGGAGGGATAGACGGAGAGACAGGAGGGATAGACGGAGAGACAGGAGGGATAGACTGAGAGACAGGAGGGATAGACGGAGAGACAGGAGGGATAGAAGGAGAGACAGGAGGGATAGACTGAGAGACAGGAGGGATAGACAGAGAGACAGGAGGGATAGACGGAGAGACAGGAGGGATAGACGGAGAGACAGGAGGGATAGACTGAGAGACAGGAGGGATAGACGGAGAGACAGGAGGGATAGACAGAGAGACAGGAGGGATAGACAGAGAGACAGGGAGGGATAGAAGGAGAGACAGGAGGGATAGAAGGAGAGACAGGAGGGATAGAAGGAGAGACAGGAGGGATAGACAGAGAGACGGGGAGGGATAGACAGAGAGACAGGAGGGATAGACTGAGAGACAGGAGGGATAGACAGAGAGACAGGAGGGATAGACGGAGAGACAGGAGGGATAGACGGAGAGACAGGAGGGATAGACTGAGAGACAGGAGGGATAGACAGAGAGACGGGGAGGGATAGATGGAGAGACGGGGAGGGATAGACAGAGAGACAGGGAGGGATAGACGGAGAGACAGGGAGGGATAGACGGAGAGACAGGAGGGATAGACGGAGAGACAGGAGGGATAGAAGGAGAGACAGGAGGGATAGACGGAGAGACAGGAGGGATAGACGGAGAGACAGGAGGGATAGACTGAGAGACAGGAGGGATAGACTGAGAGACAGGAGGGATAGACGGAGAGACAGGAGGGATAGACGGAGAGACAGGAGGGATAGACAGAGAGACGGGGAGGGATAGAAGGAGAGACAGGAGGGATAGAAGGAGAGACAGGAGGGATAGACAGAGAGACAGGGAGGGATAGACAGAGAGACAGGAGGGATAGACTGAGAGACAGGAGGGATAGACGGAGAGACAGGAGGGATAGACGGAGAGACAGGAGGGATAGAAGGAGAGACAGGAGGGATAGACAGAGAGACGGGGAGGGATAGACGGAGAGACAGGAGGGATAGACGGAGAGACAGGAGGGATAGACTGAGAGAGACAGGAGGGATAGAAGGAGAGACAGGAGGGATAGAAGGAGAGACAGGAGGGATAGACAGAGAGACAGGAGGGATAGACGGAGAGACAGGAGGGATAGACGGAGAGACAGGAGGGATAGACTGAGAGACAGGAGGGATAGACGGAGAGACAGGAGGGATAGACTGAGAGACAGGAGGGATAGACAGAGAGACAGGGAGGGATAGAAGGAGAGACAGGAGGGATAGAAGGAGAGACAGGAGGGATAGACAGAGAGACGGGGAGGGATAGACAGAGAGACAGGAGGGATAGACGGAGAGACAGGAGGGATAGACAGAGAGACGGGGAGGGATAGACGGAGAGACAGGAGGGATAGACGGAGAGACAGGAGGGATAGACGGAGAGACAGGAGGGATAGACAGAGAGATGGGGAGGGATAGATGGAGAGACAGGAGGGATAGACAGAGAGACGGGGAGGGATAGACGGAGAGACAGGGAGGGATAGACGGAGAGACAGGAGGGATAGACGGAGAGACAGGAGGGATAGACTGAGAGACAGGAGGGATAGACGGAGAGACAGGAGGGATAGACGGAGAGACAGGAGGGATAGACGGAGAGACAGGAGGGATAGACTGAGAGACAGGAGGGATAGACGGAGAGACAGGAGGGATAGACTGAGAGACAGGAGGGATAGACAGAGAGACAGGAGGGGAGGGATAGAAGGAGAGACAGGAGGGATAGAAGGAGAGACAGGAGGGATAGACAGAGAGACGGGGAGGGATAGACAGAGAGACAGGAGGGATAGACTGAGAGACAGGAGGGATAGACAGAGAGACGGGGAGGGATAGACGGAGAGACAGGAGGGATAGACGGAGAGACAGGAGGGATAGACTGAGAGACAGGAGGGATAGACAGAGAGACGGGGAGGGATAGACGGAGAGACAGGAGGGATAGACGGAGAGACAGGAGGGATAGACTGAGAGACAGGAGGGATAGACAGGAGAGACAGGAGGGATAGACTGAGAGACAGGAGGGATAGACGGAGAGACAGGAGGGATAGAAGGAGAGACAGGAGGGATAGAAGGAGAGACAGGAGGGATAGACGGAGAGACAGGGAGGGATAGACGGAGAGACAGGAGGGATAGACGGAGAGACAGGAGGGATAGACGGAGAGACAGGAGGGATAGACGGAGAGACAGGAGGGATAGACGGAGAGACAGGAGGGATAGACGGAGAGACAGGAGGGATAGACTGAGAGACAGGAGGGATAGACGGAGAGACAGGGAGGGATAGACGGAGAGACAGGAGGGATAGACGGAGAGACAGGAGGGATAGACAGAGAGACAGGGAGGGATAGACGGAGAGACAGGAGGGATAGACGGAGAGACAGGAGGGATAGACTGAGAGACAGGAGGGATAGACGGAGAGACAGGAGGGATAGACTGAGAGACAGGAGGGATAGACGGAGAGACAGGAGGGATAGAAGGAGAGACAGGAGGGATAGACTGAGAGACAGGGAGGGTAGAAGGAGAGACAGGAGGGATAGACGGAGAGACAGGAGGGATAGACGGAGAGACAGGAGGGATAGACGGAGAGACAGGAGGGATAGAAGGAGAGACAGGAGGGATAGACGGAGAGACAGGAGGGATAGACGGAGAGACAGGAGGGATAGACAGAGAGACGGGGGGATAGACGGAGAGACAGGAGGGATAGAAGGAGAGACAGGAGGGATAGAAGGAGAGACAGGAGGGATAGACTGAGAGACAGGAGGGATAGACAGAGAGACGGGGAGGGATAGACGGAGAGACAGGAGGGATAGAAGGAGAGACAGGAGGGATAGACAGAGAGACAGGAGGGATAGACGGAGAGACAGGAGGGATAGACAGAGAGACAGGGAGGGATAGACGGAGAGACAGGAGGGATAGAAGGAGAGACAGGAGGGATAGAAGGAGAGACAGGAGGGATAGAAGGAGAGACAGGAGGGATAGACAGAGAGACAGGGAGGGATAGACGGAGAGACAGGGAGGGATAGACGGAGAGACAGGAGGGATAGACTGGAGAGACAGGAGGGATAGACGGAGAGACAGGAGGGATAGACTGAGAGACAGGAGGGATAGACTGAGAGACAGGAGGGATAGACGGAGAGACAGGAGGGATAGACTGAGAGACAGGAGGGATAGACGGAGAGACAGGAGGGATAGACGGAGAGACAGGAGGGATAGACGGAGAGACAGGAGGGATAGACTGAGAGACAGGAGGGATAGACGGAGAGACAGGAGGGATAGACTGAGAGACAGGAGGGATAGACAGAGAGACGGGGAGGGATAGAAGGAGAGACAGGAGGGATAGAAGGAGAGACAGGAGGGATAGACAGAGAGACGGGGAGGGATAGACAGAGAGACAGGAGGGATAGACTGAGAGACAGGAGGGATAGACAGAGAGACAGGAGGGATAGACGGAGAGACAGGAGGGATAGACGGAGAGACAGGAGGGATAGACTGAGAGACAGGAGGGATAGACAGAGAGACGGGGAGGGATAGACGGAGAGACAGGAGGGATAGACGGAGAGACAGGAGGGATAGACTGAGAGACAGGAGGGATAGACAGAGAGACAGGAGGGATAGACGGAGAGACAGGAGGGATAGACGGAGAGACAGGAGGGATAGAAGGAGAGACAGGAGGGATAGAAGGAGAGACAGGAGGGATAGACGGAGAGACAGGAGGGATAGACGGAGAGACAGGAGGGATAGACGGAGAGACAGGAGGGATAGACGGAGAGACAGGAGGGATAGACGGAGAGACAGGAGGGATAGACGGAGAGACAGGAGGGATAGACGGAGAGACAGGAGGGATAGACGGAGAGACAGGAGGGATAGACGGAGAGACAGGAGGGATAGACGGAGAGACAGGAGGGATAGACGGAGAGACAGGAGGGATAGACAGAGAGACAGGAGGGATAGACGGAGAGACAGGAGGGATAGACGGAGAGACAGGAGGGATAGACGGAGAGACAGGAGGGATAGACGGAGAGACAGGAGGGATAGACTGAGAGACAGGAGGGATAGACGGAGAGACAGGAGGGATAGAAGGAGAGACAGGAGGGATAGACTGAGAGACAGGAGGGGATAGAAGGAGAGACAGGAGGGATAGACGGAGAGACAGGAGGGATAGACTGAGAGACAGGAGGGATAGACGGAGAGACAGGAGGGATAGACGGAGAGACAGGAGGGATAGACGGAGAGACAGGAGGGATAGACTGAGAGACAGGAGGGATAGACAGAGAGACGGGGAGGGATAGACAGAGAGACAGGAGGGATAGAAGGAGAGACAGGAGGGATAGAAGGAGAGACAGGAGGGATAGACTGAGAGACAGGAGGGATAGACAGAGAGACGGGGAGGGATAGACGGAGAGACAGGAGGGATAGACAGAGAGACAGGAGGGATAGACAGAGAGACAGGAGGGATAGACTGAGAGACAGGAGGGATAGAAGGAGAGACAGGAGGGATAGACTGAGAGACAGGAGGGATAGACGGAGAGACAGGAGGGATAGACTGAGAGACAGGAGGGATAGAAGGAGAGACAGGAGGGATAGACTGAGAGACAGGAGGGATAGAAGGAGAGACAGGAGGGATAGACTGAGAGACAGGAGGGATAGACGGAGAGACAGGAGGGATAGACTGAGAGACAGGAGGGATAGACGGAGAGACAGGAGGGATAGACGGAGAGACAGGGAGGGATAGACAGAGAGACAGGAGGGATAGAAGGAGAGACAGGAGGGATAGACAGAGAGACAGGAGGGATAGAAGGAGAGACAGGGAGGGATAGACGGAGAGACAGGAGGGATAGACGGAGAGACAGGAGGGATAGACGGAGAGACAGGGAGGGATAGACGGAGAGACAGGGAGGGATAGACAGAGAGACAGGAGGGATAGACAGAGAGACAGGAGGGATAGACAGAGAGACAGGAGGGATAGACAGAGAGACAGGGAGGGATAGACAGAGAGACAGGGAGGGATAGACAGAGAGACAGGAGGGATAGAAGGAGAGACAGGAGGGATAGACAGAGAGACAGGGAGGGATAGACAGAGAGACAGGAGGGATAGACAGAGAGACAGGAGGGATAGACAGAGAGACAGGGAGGGATAGACGGAGAGATGGGGAGGGATAGATGGAGAGACAGGGAGGGATAGACGGAGAGACGGGCAGGGATAGATGGAGAGACGGGGAGGGATAGATGGAGGGACAGACGGAGAGACGGGGAGGGATAGATGGAGAGACGGGGAGGGAGAGATGGAGGGATAGACGGAGAGACAGGAGGGATAGACTGAGAGACAGGTAGGGATTGACAGAGAGACAGGGAGGGATAGACGGAGAGACAGGGAGGGATAGACGGAGAGGCAGGGAGGGATAGACGGAGAGACAGGGAGGGATAGACGGAGAGGCAGGGAGGGATAGACGGAGAGGCAGGGAGGGATAGACGGAGAGGCAGGCAGGGATAGACGGAGAGGCAGGGAGGGATAGACTGAGAGACAGGTAGGGATTGACAGAGAGACAGGGAGGGATAGACTGAGAGACAGGTAGGGATTGACAGAGAGACAGGGAGGGATTGACAGAGAGGCAGGGAGGGATAGACGGAGAGGCAGGGAGGGATAGACTGAGAGACAGGTAGGGATTGACAGAGAGACAGGGAGGGATAGACTGAGAGACAGGTAGGGATTGACAGAGAGACAGGGAGGGATAGACGGAGAGACAGGGAGGGATAGACGGAGAGACAGGGAGGGATAGACGGAGAGACAGGGAGGGATAGACGGAGAGGCAGGGAGGGATAGACGGAGAGGCAGGGAGGGATAGACGGAGATACAGGGAGGGATAGACGGAGAGACAGGGAGGGATAGACAGAGAGACAGGGAGGGATAGACGGAGAGACAGGGAGGGACAGACGAAAAGATTGAGAGATAGGGAGGGATAGACGGAGAGACAGAGAGGGCGAAGAGAGTCGAGGACAGGATAGACAGATGGAGAGAGAGAGGGACAGAGAATGAGAGAAAGAGAATTAAAATGAGGGAGCATGAGAGAGAAAATGTCCAGAGGCTTTATTATGGCCCAAATGGATCTGGCTGTTGCTCTTGTTTCTGGACACAAAAACAGAGAAAGACCCTTTATCTGGAAAACCATCATTCCTTCCTCCCTCTCTCTTTCTCTCTATACTCTCCGCCTTTATCCCACTCTCTCTCTTCCTCATTCTTCCCCTCCTTCCCTCTTCCTCCCTCTCTCTCTCTACTCTCCCCCTTTATCCCCCTCTCTCTCTTCCTCATTCTTCCCCTCCTTCCCTCTTCCTCCCTCTCTATACTCTCCCCCTTTATCCCACTCTCTCTCTTCCTCATTCTTCCCCTCCTTCCCTCTTCCTCCCTCTCTCTACTCTCCCCCTTTATCCCACTCTCTCTCTTCCTCATTCTTCCCCTCCTTCCCTCTTCCTCCCTCTCTCTCTCTCTATGCCTCTCTCTACTCTCGCCCTTTATCCAACTCTCTCTCTTCCTCATTCTTCCCCTCCTTCCCTCTTCCTCCCTCTCTATACTCTCCCCTTTATCCCACTCTCTCTCTTCCTCATTCTTCCCCTCCTTCCCTCTTCCTCCCTCTCTCTCTCTCTCTATGCCTCTCTCTACTCTCGCCCTTTATCCCACTCTCTCTCTTCCTCATTCTTCCCCTCCTTCCCTCTTCCTCTCTCTCTCTACTCTCGCCCTTTATCCCACTCTCTCTCTTCCTCATTCTTCCCCTCCTTCCCTCTTCCTCCCTCTCTACTACTCTCCCCTTTATCCCACTCTCTCTCTTCCTCATTCTTCCCCTCCTTCCCTCTTCCTCCCTCTCTCTACTCTCCCCCTTTATCCCACTCTCTCTCTTCCTCATTCTTCCCCTCCTTCCCTCTTCCTCCCTCTCTCTACTCTCCCCCTTTATCCCACTCTCTCTCTTCCTCATTCTTCCCCTCCTTCCCTCTTCCTCCCTCTCTCTACTCTCCCCCTTTATCCCACTCTTTCTCTTCCTCATTCTTCCCCTCCTTCCCTCTTCCTCCCTCTCTCTCTCTATGCCTCTCTCAGACTGTTGGCGGTCTTGGCTTCCCTCATCACTGCTTTTGGTCTGCTCCTCTCTCCATTCCATAGGGTCACATCAATAATTAATACACACACACGCACACGCACACACACACACACACACATGCACACGCACGCACACACACACACACGCACACGCACACACATGTACACACACTCACACCAACACACACACACACACACACACACACACACACCCTGCCCACAGGGAACATTGTTACTCCCAGAGGAAAGCCGATGCAGTGAGACGAAGCCTTTTGTCACACTTTTGTGTCTACGTGTGTTTGTGTGTGTGTGTGAGTATATCTGCATGTGTGTGTGTGTGTTGCGTGCCAGGTTACACTCCTGCTTGCCTGTGGTGTTGGATGACAGGGCTGCTGTTTAAGCTCAAACCATGGTGGTCACCCTCTGAGGCAGATATGGCAGGATGTGTGTGCGCACGCGCGTGTGTGTCGGTGTTGACTAATGAAGGTGTCTTGAAAGGTTTCACATCTCTTGTTGTCCTGCTGGAAACCCTCCCCTCTACATCATTGTATAATAGTTCCACGTTGTCACAATGAGCCAGCTCTACATATCAGCATTACTATAAGAAAAGAAGGAAAAACTGAGGGAGTGAGAGAGGAATAGAAAGAATGGGATGGGGGGGGGCAGCAGTATAAAACCTGTCCGTTCTCTAGTCGAGGGACAATTGAGTCCTGGACAAATATACTTAACTCTGTACAGAATAATCTTGGCTAAAGCCCAACACAGACAAATAAACAATTCATAAAGCCTCTCTCTCTCTCTCTCTCTAATTCTCTCTCTCTCTTTCTTTCTTTCTTTCTTTCTTTCTTTCTTTCTATTATATTATATTATATTATGCCTCTCCTCTGGACCACTGGAAAGAATGTAAATGGTGCTTAAGCAACCCCTCAGACAGCCGGCACACACATTTCAGAGTGGTGACCCCTCATTCACCTCCTGGTCACAGAGAGCCTAATTGGACTGTGTTTGGATCTATCTAGGACAGGAGGGGACAAACACACAGTGTGGCATATATCACAGGAGTGGGTTGGAACTGCTAGGGTTGAAAATGGACTGGGTTCTGCTGTACCTAAACCATGTTACAGTACCAGAAGACTGCCCAGCAGCTTTTAAATGGATCCGTATTCCTTATTAAGTGCACTCTGCGGGCCTGGTCATATGTAGTGCACTATGTAGGGAAAAGGTTGCCATTTGGGATGCAGGCCCATAAGTAACTGTCAGAGTTAGGCTGAGGGCTGAGGAACACAGGTGGATTCTTTAAAAAATATATATTTTTAATTTTACCCCTAAATTTACCCCTTTTCGTGGTATCCAATTGTTTTAGTAGCTACTATCTTGTCTCATCTCTACAACTCTCGGGAGAGACGAAGTTTGAAAGTCATGCGTCCTCCGATACGCAACCAAGCCGCACTGCTTCTTAACACAGCGCACATCCAACCCGGAAGCCAGCCGCACCAATGTGTCAGAGGAAACACTGTGCACCTGGCAACGTGCACTGCGCCCGCTACAAACATACTTAACTCTGTACACAGGAGTCGCTTGTGCGCGATGAGACAAGCATATCCCTACCGGCCAAACCCTCCCTAACCCAGACAATGCTAGGCCAATTGTGCGTCGCCCCACGGACCTCCCGGTCGCAGCCGTTTGCGACAGAGCCTGGGCGCGAACCTAGGGTCTCTGGTGGAACAGCTGGCGCTGCAATACAGCGCCCTTAACCACTGCGCCACCCGGGAGGCCCAACACAGGTGGATTCTGAATCCTTAATGCTGGATGTTATCCCTGGTGGCCAAACATCCTCCTGGACAGCTCCCTTCCCGCAGGGTTTTGTTCCAGCCCTAATCTAACACACCTGATTCTACTAATCAGCTGCTCCCTGGGACCTTGCCTGTGTAGGGCTGGAGTAAAAGCCTGCAGAGTAGGCTTAGCAATACATGTTGAGTGCTGCTGTTATGTAACCTGTCTTACTAGCTCTAGTACTGAGAGTGGCAAGAAGTCACACATTCATTTGGAACCGAATTTAGTTCCGAGGCCCTCCGACACACACACACACCGCTTCCCTCGATGGCGCCTCAGAATGAGGACAGATGGTGAAAGTCATCCAGTATAGTATTTTAAGAAAGGTAGAAGTGAGTGTGTGTGTGTGTTTTGACAGATGATGGGTCTTCTGAGGAGATACCGTATTTAAGTGCTCGTTTGGGTCCAAGCGGAAACCACACACACGAACACAAACACTGCGCTGGTCTCTGAAGGGCAGTTGAGGTTGCTCAGTTAGATCCGGACACCTGATGAGACCTTCTATTAGACAGCACTGTTGGAGGAGGCTCAGCTCTCCACTATGTTGGATGCCGTATTGAGAGGGGTGGGAGAAGAAATGGAGACTGACAGAAAGCGAGAGAAAGAAAGAGACCCTGCTAGCTCCATCTGCTCCTCCTCTCCTCCCTCTTCACTCCATCCCTGTGACTTTTAATTACCTCAGCTGTCACTCCACCCCCAGGTGATAACGAGGTGTGGTGTTCGTCACACCCCTGTACCCAACACACACACACACACACACCCTGTCCCAACCCACGCACCTCGTCCTGATACACAACCTGTCTCCAACATCTACACACACCCTGTCCCCAACCGACACACACACACCCTTTCCACAACCGACACACACACACCCTGTCCCTAACCGACACACACACACCCTGTCCCAACCCAGACACCTCGTCCTGATACACAACCTGTCTCCAACATTTACACACACCGTGTCCACAACCGACACACACACACCCTGTCCCCAACCGACACACACACACCCTGTCCCCAACCGACACACACACGCATGCATCCCCGATGGCAATGAACACACTCGAACACACGTACACACACACACACACACACCCATGAACCATTGACTTCCGGCCACCCACCCCATTTCACCTCACACCCTCCTGCTCCACCCCACCTTTTTTTTAAACACCTAGAAACCATCTGAGCTAAGAGAGAGATGCCAGCTTTAATCAAAGGACCTCCGGGCCTATGGCAGACCACACATACTCTCGCTCCCTTTCTCACACACACACACACACACACACAGTACACAATCTCTCTCTCACACTCAGGCGTGCGGCAGACTGTCCCTTCCTAAGTGGGTCAGCAGCGGGGAGGAGACGGGCTGCAGAGCAAAGAGTCTTTAGCCATCTGGCAAAACACTCTTCCTTGGAAGGTCACATTGGGGTGTGTGGTCTGATCAGGGCAGAGGTCACCTTAGGCTCCCGTATGAATGTGACACACACACCTGAGAAAAGGTGGTCCAATCAGAGCAGACACCACTTCAAGCTCGGTTAGCGAAAGAGTAAGGGGAGACGAATTAGAATAGAACTGCCCTGTCCCAGGTAATGGAGACCTGCCTTCAGCTTCACTTCACAAGTTACATGAAATCATTTCATTTTCACGTATGTATGTGTCTAGTAGGTAGAGGGTGTGTTAGTTTTTAAACCAACGTGTTGCATCCTAATTTGCTCCCTTTTCCCGATACACCTAAGTATACAAAACATCAAGAACACCTGCTCTTTCCGTGACATAGACTGACCAGGTGAATCCAGGTGACAGCTATGATCCCTTATTGATGTCACTTGTTTAATCCACTTCAATCAGTGTAGATGAAGGGGAGGAGACGGGTTAAAGAAGGATTTTGAAGCCTTGAGACAATCGAGACATGGATTTTGCACGTGTGCCATGCAGAGGCTGAGTGGGCAAGACAAAAAACAGGGTATGGTAGTAGGTGCCGGGGCACCAGCTTAAGTGTGTCAAGAACTACAACGCTGCTGTGTTTTTCATGCTCAACAGTTTCCCGTGCGTATCAAGAATGGTCCACCACCCAAACAACATCCAGCCAACTTGACACAACTGTGGGAAGCACTGGAGTCAACATGGGCCAGCATCCCTGTTGAGCGCCTTCGACACGTTGCAGAGTCCTGTTGAGGCTGTTCTGATATTGCAAGGTGTTCCTAATGTTTGGTATACTCGGTGCACTACATGTAGGACTGATGAAAAGTAGTGCTGTATGTAGGGGATAGGGTGCCATTTAGGACGCAGGTGACTAAATGTATTATTTCCATGGTACAGAGGCAGGTTCTGTCATCAGGCAGGTTCTGTCATCAGGCAGGTTCTGTCATCAGGCAGGTTCTGTCACTGAGAACAGCTTGTCCTACGTGAGGAGGGGTGGAATCAGAAAGATGTGTCAGAGTCTGTTTGGATCAGGTGGAGACTTAATCGACAGAAAGTCAAGTGCAAAGGAAAGGACTGAATGTCTGGAAGGACAAGTGGTTCCTCCTTGTTCCTGAAGAGTCCGTGGAGGGGTAATCACCTCTCACTCACCTCACCTGTCCTCTAGTCTATGTGATCGACTTCATTCCTCTCTCCTCCATACAGCCCACTCTCCTTTCCTCACTCCAATTCCTAGTTGGATAGTCTTCATCCATCTCTCCTCCTCTCCCCAGTCCTCCAGTGGGATAGTCTTCATACCTCTCTCCTCCTCTATCCAGTCCTCCAGTGGGATAGACTTCATCCATCTCTCCTCCTCTATCCAGTCCTCCAGTGGGATAGTCTTCATCCATCTCTCCTCCTCTATCCAGTCCTCCAGTGGGATAGTCTTCATCCCTCTCTCCTCCTATCCCCAGTCCTCCAGTGGGATAGTCTTCATCCCTCTCTCCTCCTTCCCCAGTCCTCCATCATCTCCTCCTCTCTCCCCAGTCCTCCAGTGGGATAGTCTTCATCCATCTCTCCTCCTCTCCCCAGTCCTCCAGTGGGATAGTCTTCATCCATCTCTCCTCCTCTATCCAGTCCTCCAGTGGGATAGTCTTCATCCATCTCTCCTCCTCTATCCAGTCCTCCAGTGGGATAGTCTTCATCCATCTCTCCTCCTCTATCCAGTCCTTCAGTGGGATAGTCTTCATCCATCTCTCCTCCTCTATCCAGTCCTCCAGTGGGATAGTCTTCATCCATCTCTCCTCCTCTATCCAGTCCTCCAGTGGGATAGTCTTCATCCCTCTCTCCTCCTCTCCCCAGTCCTCCAGTGGGATAGTCTTCATCCATCTCTCCCTCCCCAGTCCTCCAGTGGGATAGTCTTCAGTCCTCCAGTGGGATAGTCTTCATCCCTCTCTCCTCCTCTCCCCAGTACCTCCAGTGGGATAGTCTTCATCCCTCTCTCCTCCTCTCCCCAGTCCTCCAGTGGGATAGTCTTTCCTCCTCTATCCAGTCCTCCAGTGGGATAGTCTTCATCCATCTCTCCTCCTCTCCCCAGTCCTCCAGTGGGATAGTCTTCATCCCTCTCTCCTCCTCTCCCCAGTCCTCCAGTGGGATAGTTTTCATCCATCTCTCCTCCTCTATCCAGTCCTCCAGTGGGATAGTCTTCATCCATCTCTCCTCCTCTATCCAGTCCTCCAGTGGGATAGTCTTCATCCCTCTCTCCTCCTCTCCCCAGTCCTCCAGTGGGATAGTCTTCATCCCTCTCTCCTCCTCTCCCCAGTCCTCCAGTGGGATAGTCTTCATCCCTCTCTCCTCCTCTCCCCAGTCCTCCAGTGGGATAGTCTTCATCCCTCTCTCCTCCTCTCCCCAGTCCTCCAGTGGGATAGTCTTCATCCCTCTCTCCTTCTCTCCCCAGTCCTCCAGTGGGATAGTCTTCATCCATCTCTCCTCCTCTATCCAGTCCTCCAGTGGGATAGTCTTCATCCCTCTCTCCTCCTCTATCCAGTCCTCCAGTGGGATAGTCTTCATCCCTCTCTCCTCCTCTCCCCAGTCCTCTGCCTGTGTCTCACACAAGTGTCTCTTTACACCTGGAGACTCTTAAGAATGACTCCTTGGATTGGAGTGGGACTGAGGTTAATTAATATTGGATCACTTCACTGTAGTTTGATTGTGTATAAAAGGTGTATTACCCACAAAGACAGCCATAGTCCTGACCATTAGCCCACAAGTCATTTGGCGATACATTAATCGGAGGGTTGTTTTGATGAGTAAGTAATCCTACAAAAATGGTGTGTTTTTTTTGGCGCGAGTCTACCGCTGTAAGATCAGAGAGTTATTCAAATCAGCCTTTTTTTCCCATCGCATGTAATGCTGACGAGCCTCAGTTGAGCGCTTAGATTCTGACATGTTCCTTTTTTAAAAATGTTTACCTTTTATTTATACAATTAAGAACACATTTGAATTTACATTGAAGACCTGTCAAACGCATCAATAAACAACAACACAACAATTATACTGTACATATCTATATTTACGCATCAATTACACAATACATGAAAAGCGAACACAAAACCCGGAAAGCAAAAACACAATAATATGAAACAACCACATTCTTCAGTAAAAAGGTCCTTGAACATCCTGCCTGAATTGCAGTACAAGCACCACATTCACCAACTTTAAGGAGATCGTTCCACGTGAGAGGTGCAAAAAAAAACGTAAAGCCAAGTTACCTAACGCATTGAAGGGCTCTCCAGAGAAAGCCATCCCTGATTCCGGTCTGGTAACATACTTCTGAAGTTTAACAATAAGGTATGGCCCCTACCCCCCCACCCATTTTGCCCTCAGAACAGCCTCAGTTCGTTGGGGCATGGACTTTACATAGCATCCACAGGAATGCTGCATCATGATGACTCCAATGCTTCCCCCAGTATGTGGACACCCTTTCCAATGAGTGGTTTCTGCTATTCCCTGCTATTTCAGCCACACCTGTTACCGACAGGTGTATAAGATCGAGCACACAGCCATGGAATCTCCATAGACAAACATTGGCAGTAGAAATGGCCTTACTGAAGAGCTCAGTGACTTTCAACGTGGCACCGTCATAGGATGCCACCTTTCCAACAAGTCAGTTTGTCAAATTTCTGCCCTGCTAGAGCTGACCCGGTCAACTGTAAGTGCTGTTATTGTGAAGTGAAAATGTCTAGGAGCAACAACGGCTCAGCCGTGAAGTGGTAGGCCACACAAGCTCACAGAACGGGACCGGCGAGTGCTGAAGTGTGTATCGAGGAAAGATCGCCTGTCCTTGGTTGCAACCTTCACTACCGAGTTCCAAACTGCCTCTGGAAGCAACGTCAGCACAACAACTGTTCATTGGGGGTTTAATGAAATGGGTTACCATGGCCGAGCAGCCACACACAAGCCTAAGATCACCATGCGCAATGTGATGCGTTGGCTGGAAACGCTTTCTCTGGAGTGATGAATCACACTTCACCATCTGGCAGTCCGACGGACGAATCTGGGTTTGGCTGATGCAAGTAGAAAGCAACCTGTCCCAATGCATAGTGCCAACTGTAAAGTTCAGTGGAGGGGGAAAAATGGCCTGGGGCTGTTTATCATGGTTCGGGCTAGGCCCCTTAGTTCCAGTGAAGGGAAATCTTAACGCTACAGCATAGAATTACATTTTACACGATTCTGTGTTTCCAACTTTGTGGCGATAGTTTGGGGAAGGCACTTTCCTGTTTTAGCATGATAATGCCCCCGTGCACAAAGCGAGGTCCATACAGAAATGGTTTGTCGAGATTGTTGTGGAAGAACTTGACTGGCCTGCACAGAGCCCTGACTTCAACCCCATTGAATACATTTGGGATTAATTGGAATGCCGACTGCGAGCCAGGCATAATAGCCCAACATCAGTGCCCGACCTCACTAATGCTCTTGTGGCTGGATGGAAGTCCCCGCAGCAATGTTCCAACTTCTAGTGGAAAGCCTTCCCAGAAGAGTGGAGGCTGTGATAGCAGTAAAGGGGGGACCAACTCCATATTAATACCCATGATTTTAGACGAGTATACTTTTGATCATATAGTGTATATAAAACACAGGAAAATCATGCTTTTGACGGCACTGGGCCATTAAGAACATAATTTCCAACCAAAGAAGTAGCAAAGATGGTACTATGACCTTGTCTGAATCCTGACTGGTGTACATATAGAATACATTTTGTAGTTTAAAAGGATCTAAGTTGAGTTGGCAAGAGAGTTTGGAAATGGGGCGATAATTATTTAGGTCACACGGGTCACCAACATTGTGAAGGGGAAGTATATTGGCTGCCTTCCAGACCCTCGGGATGGTACCAGAAATAATTGTAAGGTTAAAGCTGCAATATGTGACATAGAAATGTTAGTAATAGATCTGTCATTCTCATTGAAAGCTTGTCTAAGGCGTGGTGGATATGTTCTATGTGCTCTATTTCTATGGTTCCCGTTCTTAAGTTTCGTTTTTGTGACTTTTACTTTAGGTTTTCTACACCAGCTTCAAAAAGCTGAAAATACTATATTTTTGGTTATGGAAAATATATTTCACAGCAGTTTAGATGGTGCAATGATTCTCTACACTCTACTTGCTTGTTTTGTCACGTAAACTGAAATTAGGCAAACGATTACAATTTTAGCAACCAGAAAATGGCGGCACGATGTCTGCATAGTGCACCCTTAAAAATGTGTTAAAGGTTCTGTAATCAGATGAGCAGAAAGCTGCAGCGAGAAAGGACCAGGCAAATCAGCCCCAGTGGATTCTTTTTTAACATCAATGTGGCGCAAGGCCTCCAGCACATCACAGGTAGAAAGTTGTTGAAATGAAAACAAAGAAGAAGTTGACGGGGAACTTCCATAGAGCCAACTGGAGGCTGGAAGAGGGGCAGGCAGTCGTCTATCTCACCAGGGTCAATTAAACCACCATTTCTTTCAAATAAAAAGCCTGCTGAGATAAAGGCTTATTTCTCATTTTACTCAGTAATGATGTCAGTCTGACACAACTTGCTTATGCAGGAAAGGAATTTCCTCTCCTCTGTGCGTTAACTGATTTCCAAAATTTAGACAGATCACCAGCAGAGTCTGGGATAGATTTGGCTTTCTTGATTGAGGAAGTGCATCTATTTCTTAATTGCCTGAAAAGCTGCCAATCAGCTACAGAGTCAGGTGGTAAATCCCAGATAAATGTGTATTTTGGTTTATGGACACGTGTGTAACCAGAATCAACAAAAACATTTTTTTGGGGGGGGGGAGTAGTGGTATTTAGAGAACGTGAAGCCACCTCTCCCAATTTTTTTCAATCTGTTACACTTGAAGATATTGTTATCAGCAATGTCAATGTCCTTATCCAGGATCGAGCCGTTTAGCCAAGTCTCTGTGAGGACCATAATATCCGAGCTCGTGTCATGCACCCACATATAAAGAAGGTCCATCTTTGACATCAAACTTCATACTCTACGTTGACAGCCCGAGCCCTCTATGCAATTTGAAAACAGGGGGGGTATCCATATTTGTGGTATTTGGAAGAGAAAAAAAAAGGCATTGGACAAACTTACCACAGTGGGCTTCCGAACATATTATCACTAACAACACCATTGTGAATATGGATGTCTGTAGCAGTACGATGATAACTCTCTGAAATAGTGGGAATGGGGAGAATTACCTGAGCAGGGGTTGGGCTGTTTTCTTAGGCTCTTAGATTGTGATGTGGTTCATCTTTGCAGCTCTCCTTTAATTATGGCCCTCCCCTGGGACGCAGCAGGGTAGTTAAACAGAGAAATCAGCATTAAAGCAATTATTGGATCAGAATGAATACAATCCTGTCATCTGTAATCATTAGTGGTGGCTATGCCTGGGAGAAAACAGACTGTATCCTTCTCTCTCTCTGACTTCCCCGTCTGTCTGTCAGAAGGCAGGGAGCTCAGTAACATTATTACTAATTGAGGTAGAGAAAATGTAACAGAAAACCGGTTGACCGGTAACATCGACTCAGCCGGTCCATATCAGTCATCACTAGTCAATGCCACCATATTCTTTTCTCCTCTTCAGTTACAGAGTACCAGGGGTAGCAAGGACAAGTTCAGTATATAATGATGTAGGCCCCCTTTGTTGGTTCTGTAGACCCATACCGTTTGTCCTCTCCCTGTTGCTGCTTATAGACCCATTCTCTGTCCTCTCTCCTTCCTATAGCTGCAGAGAGGTGGACTAGGACCAGTTCTCTTTGTAGCTGTAGTTCTCTTGCTACGGTTTGTTCTGTGGTTCTATTTGGTTCTGTTGTAGAACCATACTTTGTTCTCTTCTCTCCCAATAGCTGCAGACCGAGCTGGACCAGGAGTACCAGGACAAGTTCAGACGGTTGCCCCTAGAGATCCAGGAGTTTGTCCAGGACAGCAGCAAGGCCAAGCTTAGCGACGACAGTACCCATGGCAACCTGTCTGTCTCCTCGACGACCGAGAGGCTCAACCACAAAGCGTCCCAGTCAGAGGATGACACAGAAGACTCGTCGGAAAGAGTGTTTGACACACCCCTTTAAGACAAATCTGAAATGACACCCTTTTCCCTATATAGTGCAGTACTTTTGGCCGGAGCCTCATATAAAGACTGTCCAAAAGTAGTGCACTATATAGGGAATAGGCTTTAGAGACGAAACATCATTAGAGACTAAACCCTCCCCTTCCTCTGAATTGGACAGTTCTGGTTGGTCGTTCGAGGTGAAAATTGCCATTCTAGGGACAGATTACCCTGCGCTAACTCCTAACCTGAACCAGTAGGGGGGTTAAACAATATCTGACCATGGACCAGTAATAGGGAGTACCTACTCTGTAGTTCTATTCAGATATGTAAATACTTGTTTTGTATTTGTGTGTTTTTGTTGTTTTGCTCCGGAGCGGTGCAGACACAGGATACGTGTATGTGTGACTCGGCACTAACTATGCGCAGGAACTAAGTTACATACTTGAACCATTGCACAGACAGAATCATTTCTTTAAAAAAAATTAACATGTTTTTAATGTGTTCCTACTTTTTAAAAAGGACAATGTATTAGGTGTTAGATTACGTTCTCACAATGCTGACTATAGTGTAGGTCAGTCAGTGGTGCCAATGTTTTGATTTCACTGTGCACTTAGAGAATAGTTATGAGTATCACTGATTTGACATTGGTTAAGACCAGGGCAATGTTGAATTTGTAACGTGCAATGGCACCGCAATGTAAAGTGATTGCATTGCAAGCCCCAAATAAAGTCCAGGCATAGCAAGTCAATTTCAACTTCCTGTCCAACCACTGTGGACACAGCCTTTATTTTCTTTATTGGAAAGTACGAATCACTCCTAATTTATATTTTGCACTGAAGGCTTTCTACAGAACTAACTCTTCTATTCTATCGTCGCCACCAAGCACTGGAGGCTTGCTGGTTCTATTTCGTCCTCACAAAAGTAAGTCTACTCTGTGTTGCTGCTACCTTGTTTTAATACTATTTTTGTCCTATTTTGCTTTGTAAGATATATTGGCCTTGTCGAGACGTACTTATTTTATCGTTTTGATTTTTTCATTTTTGTAAATGCTTTTGACACATTAGCGTTTAGATTGTTTATGGTTAATCCTGCCGTGGAGGGGTGGGGGGTGCGGAGGGGCTGAGGGATGGAAGGAGGGTGATGAGGGATGGAGGGAGGGTGATGAGGGATGGAGGGAGGGTGATGAGCGATGGAAGGAGGGTGATGAGGGATGGAGGGAGGGTGATGAGGGATGGAGGGAGGGTGATGAGGGAGAGTAAATCACGTATCTGCATGCCGTTGAACTATTGTAAATGTTACTGTAGCAGAGAAGCCGTAACGTAAATGTAAAATGTACATTTCTCTGTCCTCTTGTACAGCAGATCATTAACCTGACCTTAATGATTTGAAATCAAGCTGAAACTGCAACTATGACATTGTTTGTACAGTACTAGTGATGAACTACTTGTGCTGGTATGGGATAACATTTAAAAAAGACTATCACTGCCCCTTACCAAAGACTGAAATTGTTAACACTCTGACACACACACGCACACACACATTTGATCCATTAACATTAAGACACTAAAATGATGTCCCAGGCCTTTTCAACATTTATACCCTAAATGTAGTTTTATGATCAATACATGTCCCAAATGTTTATTCAATGGTTTTCCTTTGGTAATATAATGTAAGTACTTTACTGCCCAAGACAGTCATCACAGATAATGTTTGCAACATGGTAGATTTGAACTATTTCTAAAGCCAAACCTTTGGTCATTTCATGTCCATGTAAAATATTGAGTGCACCGCCCCTAACAGGATCTTGTACACTATTGGTCCATTCATCCTATGATATGTGACATCATACCAAATTAAAATGTCAGTCAAAGACCCTGTACAGGGCCCTACATACACCACATTGATGTGTCATGTCTGCTGTCGGCATACTTCTTTCAATTGATTAACTTGAATCGGTTTAAAGTGAAGGATCACATTATAAAGTGTAAACAAGTATAACTTGGTTTCTATCAAATACGGTTCTTATTGATGTGAGAGTCCTGTGCCTTTTGAATAGGTTTGCCTTGTTTTGATGTCGAATGTGTGAAATGCATCTTTGTGTAAATTGCCATTGTATTATACGAAGCTGTCTGTTATTGGATAGACCGTGTGCACTTTTAGTACGGTACCACTACTGAGTTAAAAACACTTGCGATGATGAAGAGTATTTTGAGAAGTGGCTCCTTAAAAAGACAATAATTATAGACGTGTATTTTTATTTTGTCTTGAAGCACTTGTTTCTGTTCATCAACCTAAGTGTATGCATTTTGTTGTTGTAAATGTGTGTATGGCGTAAAGGGAAAACATTGAGATGATGATGATGATGATGATCATAGTATAGAAGTGTAAAGGGAATCTGCTTGTGATTAATAAATGTGACTATTGTACATTGCTGAAGTGAACACTTGTCTGTTGATTTGTAGTTCCCAGTAATACTATGATAGATGTTTTACCTCCTATGCAGGTAAAGCGTGTTCACTGTGATGCTAACAGCTTCACTTCCTCCACTGTCCCTGTCCCCTTACTAGGCTCACCTTATTGTTCTGAATCCTTTCCAAGAACATCCACTAAGTCAGGGTCACACTGAGTGCACAACACTTTTGTGTCAAGTTGACTGGATGTACTATGGGTGGTTCATTCTTGACACACGCCGGAAGCTGTGGAGCATGAAAAACCCAGCAGCTTTGCAGTTCTTGACACAAACCGGTGCGCCTGGCACCTACTACCATTCCCCGTTCAAAGGCACTTAAATATTTTGTCTTTCCCATTCACTCTCTGAATGGCACACAAACACAATCCATGTCTCTATTGTCTCACGGCTTAACAATCCTTCTTTAACCGGTCTCCTCCCCTTCATCTACACTGATTGAAGTGGATTTAACAAGTGACATCAGTAAGGGATCAAAGCTTCCACCTGGATTCACCTGGTCAGTATAAGTCATGGAAAGAGCAGATGTTCCTAATGTTTTGTACACTCAGCGTATTATGTGCTATTACGTGGAGTATGTGTCAACATACTGAAGAGGTAGTGTCTGTGCGTACGTGCGTGTGTGTGTGTGTCGTGTGTGTGTACTGAAATGGCAGACAATGGACTTCCAAGAATGTCACTACTGTGGTCTGTAAGAGGTTTAAGGATAGTAAAGTACATCAACAGTGCAAAGCCACACTTGCAACCACTGGCAGCTACACTTGCAATCACATTAAAACATTATCTTAAGACCTACACCTCAACTGGAGTTGTGTATAAAGGGTGTGACCATTGAGCAAGTCGAGGAAGCTAAACTCCTAGGTATAACGTTGGGATGGTCAATTGTCATGGTCAAGTCATATTGAGTTGTGGTGAAGATGGGGATGGGTATGTCTGTTATAAAAATATGTTCTGCGTTTTTGACACGAAAATCTACTGGTCTTGTCCCAACTTGATTACTGTCCAGTCATATGGTGTAGCAAAGAAAGTCCTAGCAAAGCTTCAGCTGGTTCAAAACAAAGCAGCAAGTCCTTCCCCTTAACTGCACACACAGAACTAACATCCACAACACGCATGCCAGTCTTCCCTGGTTGAGGATTGAAGAGAGATGAACTGCTTAACTGAAAATTCCAATGATCTGCATAATCAAATAGCATTCAGCTCAGGCACCCACACATACCCCACAAGACATGTCACCAGGGGTCTCTTCACAGTCCCCAAGTCCAATACGAATTCACGGCAACGCACGGTATTATACAGTGGTGTAAAGTACTTAAAAAAACTGGAACATGCTGTCGTACACGTCGATCCAGAGCGTCCCAAACGTGCTCAATCTGGTGAGTATGCAGGCCATGGAAGAACTGGGACATTTTCAGCTTCCAGGAATTGTCTACAGATCCTTGAGACATGGGGCCGTGCATTATCATGCTGAAACATGAGGTGATGGTGGCAGATGAATGGCATGACAATGGGCCTCAGGATCTCGTCACGGTATCTCTGTGCATTAAAATTTCCAACGATAAAACGCAATTGTGTTTGTTGTCCATAGCTTATGCCTGCACCTACCATAACCCTCCATGGGGCACGCTGTTCACAATGTTGAGGTCAGCAAACTGCTCACCCACACGACTCCATACAGGCTGTCTGCCATCTGTCCGGTACAGTTGAAACCGGGGATCCACTCGTGAAGAGCACACTTCTCCAGCGTGCCAGTGGCCATCGAAGGTGAGCATTTGCCCACTGAAGTTGGTTATGACGCTGAACGGCAGTCAGGCCAAGACCCTGGTGAGGACGACGAGCTTGCAGATGAGCTTCCGTGAGACAATTTCTTAAAATTCTTTGGTTGTGCAAACCCACAGTTTCATCAGCTGTCCGGGTGGCTGGTCTCAGACAGTCCCGGTGGTGAAGAAGCTTGATGTCCTGGGCTGGCGTGGCTACACGTGGTCTACGGTTGTGAGGCCGGTTGGACTTACTGTACCGTTTGGACATACAAATTCTCTAAAAGAATGTTGGAGTTTGTGTGACAAAACTGCACATTTTAGAGTGGCCTTGTATTGTCCCCAGCCGAGGTGCACCTGTGTAATGATCATGTTGTTTATTCAGCTTTTTGATATGCCACACCTCTCAGGTGGATGGATTATCTTGGCAAAGGAGAAATGCTCACTAACAGGGATGTAAACACATTTGTGCAGAACATTTTACAGAAATGAGCTGTTTTCTGCATATGAAACATTTTTTCGATCTTATATTTCAGCTCAACAAACATGGGACCAACACTTTACATGTTGCGTTTAATACATTTGTCCAGTGTAGATACATGTAGCTTCTCTTCTGTCGTTATATGTTGCCCTAGAAGAAGAACGTTGTAAATCGATAGAATGAAATGAATGCTTCAGTCTAGTTCTCTCTGTCATCTCTGCTTCTTGTTGTGGAGAAAGTAGAAGAAGAAATGAAAAACTGGAAAAATCTTCCGTGCAAAATGGCCAAATGACATCAGTTTGACCAGTTGCAAGGAAATAGATGGCTGGGAAAATCATATTTTCTGTGGTTGAAATACAAATCAGCTTTCATGATGCTGATAAAACACAGAACCTCTACAGATGGTCCCTAATGGGCGCATTCAACATTCTCAGAATTTGCTGAAAGAATTAAATCCTATTTCTCCACTCCTGTTCCCGATGCAATATTTAGATTCGGTGTATCATTTTACTGCAAGAAATGCTTCATTCCGCAGGGCTTAATATCAAGGCTATGCGAGAGGTTTTAGGCCTGCAGTCAGTGTCCAAACTGCAGTTTTCATTTGACCCATCTGAACAGTAGGCTACAGTTCCCTTGACGTGCCATAGGCCTATTTGAAATCCCCATCTTGTGACTGTCGAATTTGTACAGCGCCTCACAATCATCACACATAACACAGCCCGGCACTGCCATCATCCTGTTTCACCACTTCACCAAATCTTTCCCAAACAATACTTTTCTGGCCCTGCCTTCCCTCTATTTTCAACTCTTCATGTCGCATCTTTCCTCTTATTGAATTAAACGTCGACATTGACCTTATTCTTTCTGCTCGTTCCCAAAAGCATTTGGCGATTGGTGTGTAGGCCATTTGGCACGCGAACAGTTTAGACCCTAAAGCTTAGGCTTATGCACTAATGCCAGATAGACAAAAAATAGCGAAAGAAAAAAACGCAATATAGGCTATAGACATACATTGCACAAGAATGATACATTTGTGGATTTTTTGGGGTGTTTTGTGTTCCCTTTATTCAACCCTCCCGCCACCCACCCATCCTTCATCCACAAAATACTTAACGACCCTAAACCCACCCGCGGGGAGGGTTATAAATCAACCCACTCATCACCAACACAGACACACTCTAAAACACACATTATTTTTGCTGTTGTGTTGTTTGTATTATTTTTGTTGTGTATTGTTGTATTTAACATGTCTGCGACTTTCCTTGTCTTTCAGCGTACCAGTGTTTTCTTACTCGTCATGTTTTGTGTTTTTTCTGTGGACCCTAGGAAGAGTAGCTGCTACTTCTGGAAAAGCTAATGAGGATCCAAATAAACATCTGTGTTCGTGCAGCATACTGCACTGTAATTCCCAGTGGGGCTGGTGGGAGGAGCTATAGGAGGACGGGCTCATTGTAATGACTGGAATGGAATCAATGGAACGGTATCAAACACATCACACATATGGAAACCACATGTTTGACTCCGTTCCATTGATTCCATTCCAGGCATCACAATGAGTCTATCCTCCTATAGCTCCTCCCACCAGCCTCCACTGGTAATTACGTGGGTGCAGGGGAGTATTTTTCTCCGCTGCACCCTTAGCACCCATACTTCACACGGCTATGACTACATCCATAGACTGTGATTCAAATTCAGAGGTAGACCATGCAGGGAATCTTCCATAGGTGTACACACACACACACACACACACACAGAAACCGCCGAAACATTCCAGGAACCACGGAGACAGCTAATTAACCCTGTGCTGCGCTGGGCTAAGCTGGGCTAGAGGCGGAAGGGGTGGGTCATGGTTTTTAATATGATTCCAGAGGATATGTAAACACTGATGCCTTTCCGTTCCCTCCAGTCCAAACACACACACACACACATATACACACACATAGAGTCCAAACTCCCAGGAATACCGACTGCCGTCTGTCCATCTGCTGCGGGGACAAGAGGTGTCGGATAAATAGGTTTTTAATGAAACACACCAGGACAGTCGAATGGAGAGAATTGGTGGGAGAGGAAGAAAGACTGTGTGTCTGTGTGTGTATGTGTGTGCGTGCGTGCGTGGATTTGTATAGGGTTATGATAGACTGCTGTGTATAACGACAAGCAGCACTTCCTGCTACGGCCAGTGAGATCTGCGGAACCACTCGTGTGCACGTGTGTTATCAGAACATCACGCTGATGGACCATTATCACTGGGATCAGTCACATGACTGGGCAGTCGTTTCCTGCCACTTAGACAATTTGTCAGCCATTTGAAGACCACTATTATCTTTGTGTTATACCACTCCAAGACATTCCATAGAGTCTTGATTTCATCAAAGTGTACAGAAGTAACCCTGCTAGGGCCACACTATTGCCTCTGTCTAGTGAATCAGTCCTACTGGCACAGGGCAGCTCAGTCATTCTAAGTGTGTGGCATCCAGCTCACCCCTGGTAAGGTTAAGGTAATGGGACACAATTCAAATGACTACTTTTGGAGATTCTAATTACGTTGGTAACCAGTTTATAATAGCAATAAGGCACCTTGGGGGCTGTGTCCAGGCACTTCACGTTGCGTTGTGCATAAGAACAGACTTAGCAGTGGTATATTGGCCATATACCACACCCTCTTTGGCCTGATTGATTAAATATACAACGGGTAGAACACAGAAATACTTGTGTACTGTTCTAATTATGTGGGTAACCAGTTTATAATAAAATAAGGCACCTTTTGGGTTTGTGGTATATGGCCAAGTGCATTTGGAAAGCATTCAGACCCCTTGATTTTTCCACATTTTGTTACGTTATTCTAAAATGTATTGAATTAATCTATTAATCTATAGAAAATACCCCATAACGAAAAAGCAAAAAACTGGTTGTTAGAAATGTTTGCTAATTTATTACATATAAAAAACAGAAATGCCATATTTCCGTAAGTATTCAGACCCTTTGCTATGAGACTCAAAATTGAGCTCAGGTGCATCCTGTTTCCATTGATCATCTTTGAGATGTTTCCACAATTTGATTGGTGTCCACCTATTGAATAGATTGGACATGATTTGGAAAGGCACACACCTGTCTATATAAGGTCCCACAGTTGACAGTGCATGTCACAGCAAAAACCAAGCCTTCAGCCACTCCTCAGTAAAAGGCACATGACAGCTCGCTTGGAGTTTGCCAAAAGGTACCTAAAGGACTCACAGACCATGAGAAACAAGATTCTCTGGTCTGATGAAACCAAGATTGAACTCTTTGGCCTGAATGCCAAGCGTCACCCCACGGCGAAGCATGGTGGTGGCAGCATCATACTGTGGTGATGTTTTTCAGAGGCAGGGACTGGGAGACAAGTCAGGATCGAGGGAAAGATGAATGGAGCAAAGTACAGAGATATCCTTGATGAAAACCTGTTCCAGATCGCTCAAGGTTCACCTTCCAACAGGCAAAGGTTCACCTTCCAACAGGACAACGACCCTAAGCACACAGCCAAGAAAATGCAGGAGTAGCTTCGGGACTAGTCTCTGAATGTCCTTGAGTGGCCCAGCCAGAGCAATGTCTTGAACCTGATCGAACATCTCTGGATAGACCTGAAAATAGCTGTGTAGCGACGCTCCCCATCTAACCTGACAGAGCTTGAGAGGATCTACAGAGAAGAAAGTGAGAAACTCTCCAAATACAGGTGTGCCAAGTTTGTAGTGTCATACCAAGAAGACTAGAGGCTCTAATCACTGCCAATCAACAAAGTACTGAGTAAAGGGTCTGAATACTTACAGTTTGGCAAAAAAAGTATTTAGTCAGCCACCAATTGTGCATGTTCTCCCACTTAAAAAGATGAGAGAGGCCTGTAATTTTCATCATAGGTACACTTCAACTATGACAGGCAAAATGAGGAAAGAAAATCCAGAAAATCACATTTTTAATGAATTTATTTGCAAATTATGGTGGAAAATAAGTATTTGGTCACCTACAAACAAGCAAGATTTCTGGCTCTCACAGACCTGTAACTTCTTCTTTAAGAGGCTCCTCTGTCCTCCACTCGTTACCTGTATTAATGACACCTGTTTGAACTTGTTATCAGTATAAAAGACACCTGTCCACAACCTCAAACAGGCACACTCCAAACTCCACTATGGCCAAGACCAAAGAGCTGTCAAAGGACACCAGAAACAAAATTGTAGACCTGCACCAGGCTGGGAAGACTGAATCTGCAATAGGTAAGCAGCTTGGTTTCAAGAAATCAACTGTGGGAGCAATTATTAGGAAATGGAAGACATACAAGACCACTGATAATCTCCCTCGATCTGGGGCTCCACGCAAGATCTCACCCCGTGGGGTAAAAATAATCAAAAGAACGGTGAGCAAAAATCCCAGAACCACACGGGGGGACCTAGTGAATGACCTGCAGAGAGCTGGGACCAAAGTAACAAAGCCTACCATCAGTAACACACTACGCCGCCAGGGACTCAAATCCTGCAGTGCCAGACGTGTCCCCCTGCTTAAGCCAGTACATGTCCAGGCCCATCTGAAGTTTGCTAGAGAGCATTCGGATGATCCAGAAGAAGATTGGGAGAATGTCATATGGTCAGATGAAACCAAAATATAACTTTTTGGTAAAAACTCAACTCGTTGTGTTTGGAGGACAAAGAATGCTGAGTTGCATCCAAAGAACACCATACCTACTGTGAAGCATGGGGGTTGAAACATCATGCTTTTGGGGCTGTTTTTCTGCAAAGGGACCAGGACGACAGATCCGTGTAAAGGAAAGGATGAATGGGGCCATGTATCGTGAGATTTTGAGTGAAAACCTCCTTCGATCAGCAAGGGCATTGAAGATGAAACGTGGCTGGGTCTTTCAACATGACAATGATCCCAAACACACCGCCTGGGCAACGAAGGAGTGGCTTCGTAAGAAGCATTTCAAGGTCCTGGAGTGGCCTAGCCAGTCTCCAGATCTCAACCCCATAGAAAATCTTTGGAGGGAGTTGAAAGTCTTTGTTGCCCAGCAACAGCCCCAAAACATCACTGCTCTAGAGGAGATCTGCATGGAGGAATGGGCCAAAATACCAGCAACAGTGTGTGAAAACCTTGTGAAGACTTACAGAAAACATTTGACCTCTGTCATTGCCAACAAAGGGTATATAACAAAGTATTGAGGTAAACTTTTGTTATTGACCAAATACTTATTTTCCACCATAATTTGCAAATAAATTCATTAAAAATCCTACAATATGATTTTCTGGATTTTTCCCCCTCATTTTATTTATTTTATAGTGTACCTATGATGAAAATTACAGGCCTCTCTCATATTTTTAAGTGGGAGAACTTGCACAATTGGTGGCTGACTAAATACTTTTTTGCCCCACTGTACCTAAATGTGATATTTCAGTTTTTTGTTTCTAAGAAATGTGCAAACATTTCTAAAAACCTGCCTTTGCTTTGTCATTATGGGGTATTGTGTGTGGGTTGTTGAGGGGGGGAACACTTGAATCCATTTTAGAATAAGGCTGTAAGGTAAGGAAATGTGGGAAAAGTCAAGGGTTCTGAATACTTTCCGAATGCACTGTACCACAGCTAAGGACTGTATCCAGGCACTTTGCTTAAGCAGAGCTTTACTTTTGTCCAATTTTTGCTAACTGATTATTTTTGTGGCTGAGCACCACACAGCCTCGGGGAACATTTATGAAGAGATGCACCTGCTATTCTCCTGTCTTGCCTATTTATATAATTTGACTGACAAAGGCACAATGTGTGTCCATTTCTCTCACTGCTATCTGTGGTCTCAGGAAGAAGACCATTTAGAGTGGGCTCTACTTACTCAAACATGAACATTTACTGCTCTCCGAATAAACCTTTGCATTTGCATTTGTGGATGTTTTACAGCCTACTGTTAGTGGGTTGAGCACTCATAACATAATATTCCCTTACTCCATAGCCTAGGCAGCTATGCTATATTGTAAGAAACGCGCTCATGTGTGTTGATCGGCAGACCTAGACAATTGCTGTTTGCATCGTAGGGAAGGAAAGTCGATACCTCACTGTCCATGACAACTTGCCATTCATCTGCGGCTCACACGCACGCCAACACGCACGCGCACACCCAGAGTGGAGTTCCTCGAACCGCATCGGGCTAATCTCCACTGGAGGGCGAGTGGTACAACAGGACCGGGTTTGTTGGAAGGGAGGGATAAAGAGAGACAAGGGAAGAGAGAGAGAGAAAGAGTGTGTGAGAGGGACAGAGAGAGGGCGGGAGATACAGCAGCTGGAAGCAAGAGAGAAAATCCCAGCCCAGCCTCTGCAAGCATCATTTTTCACATCGGATTTAATCCGTTCTCGTCGACCACCAATTCACGTAAGAGTATATACATGTTTCTGTCTTTTTGCCTCAAATTGCCTGCAAGTGGGACATTGGAGATGTGTTGCGGAGCACCACAGCTCTACGATTCATATGTATGTGGGTGTCTCTAGGTTCGGAGAGAGAACATGATCTTGTTCATATTGGTGGTTGAAAAAGCCGTGAGACTCTTCAACTCCCATCTCTTAGCAGAGCGGCCAGTCTGCAAGCGAATTTCCGCACCACCCGATTAGGAAAGCCGCTGCTACGTTGCAGAAACGGGGGCAAATCATGTGGGTTATTTTCGAAAGGGACGGGTCTCGTTCGTGGTTTCATGCAAAAAAATAATAATAATTATAGCTCGTGTACATGCGCGCACAACACGTGCATGGCTGTCATATTCATCCGTCGCGTTCGTTTAAAAAAAATAATAATAAATGGAACGGCGTCCCAGATGGTGTGCAACGTTAGCTGTCTAGCCGTGCAGCTGTTTATCACCGTCAGAAACTTGACAAATCGACGTTTCCTCCGCCAAGCTAGCGGCTGGCTAGCTGTTAGCGTTAGCTGACGGGACAGACAGCACCAGGGATATCAAGCTTGCTTGCCCATAAAAGTATACTGGCGCGCTGCTCTGCGTGAGACGGATGCACTTGCTATAGCTACTGTTGGATGCTACGTCGTAGCTAAGCCCTCTTCAGCACTATTTGGGTTTAAAAATATAGATATGGCAGCTACTAGCTAGCTATGAACAAACATACTATTGATTGAACAATAGCTTGCTCTTTTTTAATATTTTTTTTTACATGTGGAAATGGCTAGATCACAACTCATGCCGACGATGTCTGCTTATGTTAGACCGCTAACCGTTAGCCTGCTAACGTACGCGATTGTGCTGATGTTTTAGGGCTGTATACGGTGTAAAATCATTTGCCATGCACGTTCCGCGTCGTCCATTCACACGCCAGGTGGGAAGAACATCTAGAAACAACTGCCAGCCAATATACTTCTCTTGAGCTATCGTGGCTGATTTCTGTAAGAATGAGCAGACAGCGAAATGCATTAGATAGTCCATTGTTCCATGGCGTTTTCCCATATGTTGCACATTTGCTGTATATGTTGCACATTTGCTGTTATGAAATGATTGAGAAAGACGACTATTTACATTTGCATTTGACCAATGAACAGTTACTATGTATGTTGACGCTAGGGAATTACGGACACACACCTGTGCGCGGAACCGCCACCTGTTCGCGTGCACGCGCGGGGCCAATGTCCTGTATGTTCGTGCGTGCGGTCAGTGACAGGGAACAAGAAGTGTTTGGAGACACTTTTTATTTTTTTTACAATCTCTGCGTTTGAAGTTGCATTTAGCTGATGGGGCGGGGCGGGGGCGAATGGAGACACTATGGCCACGACTTGGTCAAAATGCAATGAAAAGTGCCCGCTTTCTTAGCTTCTACCAAAGATATTAACCCAAGAATGGTCGAATTGACCTTGCGTAGGAAATAGTTTGCTGTTGGTCACTAGAATGAATTGAACAAGTAATAAACTGCCAGATGAAGAAAGAGAACAGTATTACCGTATGTTTGTGTGTCGCATGCTTTTCATTAGACAGGTAGGAAATGAGGGGTTTATAATGGCTAAAAACACTCTTTACCACAATAACAACCATACTGTAAAACAAAGGTAACAATTAATAGCTACTTAATGCAATGTCTTTAGGTCTCTAACTGATCTCTATTGAAGAGTTTATGTCTGTCTGTGTGACTGCGTGTGTTGAGTTCAGTAGCTCCTGCCACTGTATGTCTGCTGTGTGTGTGAACCCTACGCAGGTCAGTGTTGACAGTGCCATAAGCACTTTTATGGTGATTAGAGAGACAAACATTGCCCTACCTTTCCTCCCTCCCTCGCACAAAATCAATTACCTTACCTGCATGGCATAGAAACCACAATGTAGCCTAACACTGATTCTGATGAGGAGAGATGGGTTAAGAAGCTTAGTGTGTGGGTGTTTTATTTCGGACCAAAAGGTATGGTAATTGTTTGAGGGGGAAGCTTAAGCTAAATACAGATTGAGGATGTTTGTTCATTGGCCAATACTCAGATGGTGCTTGTGTAAAACATGGCTGCTGCATATTTGACAGGTTGTGGGCCCTGTTACTTAAAAGGTGATATAAGGCTTTTATTACACAATGCAGTGATTCTGTAATGGATGTTGACTGTGCTGTGTTAATGGAATGGCTGATGCTGCATTGTGAATCAGGTTGCTCTGTGTGTGTGTGTGTGTGTGTGTGTGTGTGTGTGTTTGTCGACCAAAACAAGTCCCAGGGAATGGACACCGGTTTAGGCGATTTCTTCAAGGTGGAAATGGTAGTTGTCTGACAGTAGCTGGTTGACAGTAGCTTGCTGCTGGTCCCTGGCTCAGAAAAGATTGAGAAACACTAGATAAAGGAAAGCGATGTGAAAAATAGGCCCAAAATAGCCTTATTCTAGAGTTAAAAACACAAGCGTCATGTTCAGGTGTGCTGTTAAACTGAAAATAAAAATTGGAAGCAGTATCCTTGCTGATCAGAGTCCCCCAAATGACATTTAGCCAAACGGGCAAAACAAACAGATAGGATTCCTATGAATCACAGCGTTTACCCTGCCGCCTGCAAAAATAGAAGGATTACGACTCCTCCTGTGTGGCTCTTAGTGGTAGAGGACACACACACACACACACACTGTGTTTAGAGGACAGATGATTGAGAGGTATGTCTATGGAGGACCTAATTCTCCTGTCCTTCTATGTCCATTTTTCCGGGATGCAGACTGTTGAACATTTTTTGCTGTATCACAAGCTTAGACTACATTCGGGTGCAGCAAACTGGGTGAACATTTGCAGTCATTTCATTGCCATTTATTAATCCAGCAGCAGCTCCAGTGCTTTGTATGCATTTGTGGAAATGGTTGTTAATGCTATGTCTTTTATTAGTTTTAAATGTAATTATAAATAGCTAAGCTAGTCAGCTTCCAGTATCCCCAGTACAGTTATTTTTGTATGAGCTAGGCCTACTATGGGTGACACAAATGCAGCCATGACCAAGTTAAAATAGTCAAAAGATGAATTGCATACTTCTTCCCTTCAGTATTGCCTATCAGTAAATCAAAGCACAGTTCAAGTCAGAAGTTTACATACACTTAGGTTGGAGTCATTAAAACTAGTTTTTTTTCAACCACTCCACAAATTTCTTGTTAACAAACTATAGTTTTGGCAGGTTGGTTAGGACTACTTTGTGCATGACACAAGTCATTTTTCCAACAATTGTTTACAGACAGATTATTTCACGTATAATTCACTGTATCACCATTCCAGTGGGTCAGAAGTTCACGTACACTAAATTGACTGCCTTTAAACAGCTTGGAAAATTCCAGAAAATGATTTCATGACTTTAGAAGCTTCTGATAATTGACATCATTTGAGACAATTGGAGGTGTACCCGTGGATGTATTTCAAGGCCTACCTTCAAACTCAGTGCTTCTTTGCTTGACATCATGGGAAATTGAAAATAATCAGTCAAGACCTCAGAATTGTTTTTGTAGAACTCCACAAGTCTGGTTCATCCTTGGGAGCAATTTCCAAACACCAGGAGGTCTCACGTTCATCTGTACAAACAATAGTATGCAAGTATGAACACCATGGGACCACGCTGCAGTCATACCACTCAGGAAGGAGATGCGTTCTGTACTTTGTTTTCAAAAAGTGCAAATCAATCCCAGAACAACTGCAAAGGACCTTGTGAAGATACAGGTACAAAAGTATCTATATCCACAGTAAAACGAGTCCTATATTGACATAACCTGAAAGGCCACTCCGCAAGGAAAAAGTCACTGCCATTAAAACAGCCAGACTACGGTTTGCAACTGCACATGGGGAAAAAGATTGTACTTTTTGGAGAAATGTCCTCTGGTCTGATGAAACAGAAATATAATCTTTTGGCCATAATGACCATCGTTATGATTGGAGGATAAAGGGGGAGGCTTGCAAGCCGAAGAACACCATCCCAACCGTGAAGCACGGGGGTGGCAGAATCATGTTGTGGGGGTGCTTTGCTGCAGAAGAGACTGGTGCATTTCACAAAATAGATGGCATCATGAGGATGGAAAATGATGTGGATATATTGAAGCAACATCTCAAGACATCAGTCAGGAAGTTAAAGCTTGGTCGCAAATGGGTCTTCCAAATGGACAATGACCCCAAGCATACTTCCAAAGTTGTGGCAAAATGGCTTAAGGACAACAAAGTCAAGGTATTGGAGTGGCCATCAGAAAGCCCTGACCTCAATCCTATAGAACATTTGTGGGCAGAACTGAAAGTGTGTGCGAGCAAGGAGGCCTACAAACCTGACTCCGTTACATCAGCTCTGTTAGGAGGAATGGGCCAAAATTCACCCAACTTATTGTGGGAAGCTTGTGGAAGGCTACCTGAAAGTTTGACCCAAGTTAAACAATTTAAAGGCAATGCTACAAAATACTAATTGAGTGTATGTAAACTTCTGACCCAATGTGAATGTGATGAAAGAAATAGAAGCTGAAATAAATAATTCTCTCTACTATTATTATGACATTTCACATTCTTAAAAATAAAGTGGTGATCCTAACTGACCTATGACAGGGAATTTGTACTGGGATTAAATGTCAGGACTGGTGAAAAATGTATTTGGCTAAGGTGTATGTAAACTTCCTACTTCAACGGTATTTTATGTGTGACGATGTTGAGCGTTGCTATAATGTGGATGTTGGCTGGTATTCAGGCCTGCTGCATGCTGCTGTCCCCTAGCTCTATTGGTATGCCCGTGGAGATTTATATGAGAAAACACACACACACACTCACACAGGCCAAGGTTTGTTGTGTTTGGAGATGCTGGTAGTGGTATCAAGGTCTTGCCCGCTTCATACTGTAAGTGTTTGTTTTGATACTGGTGAGGTAACCAACATTCTATTGCTGAAGATGTAGGTAAACCAAGTGGGACTCGAACCAGCAACCTTGTATCTGTCAGTCCAACACCTGGTCATCTGGTGGAGTTGCAATGGGACAGATGACAGATCCTGACTTCAGTTGACCTGTGGTTGTCCACTTGAACACCAGGGTCAGGGAAACAGTGGGGTGAAATATATTTGTAGATATATTTGTAGACCGAAAAATACTGTGCAGATATTAGAATGGCCAATATTGGAGACGGAAGGAATCAGCTGCTACCTAGGACACATTGTCTCTCTCTCGTTCTCTTTTCACACACGGTTTCCTAACCACATCACCCAGCATTCTCTCACCTCCATCTGAGGGGAGGCATGCTGAAACCCTCGCGTGCCTTTTCTCAGCTCTGTCTGCTCTAGGTCAGCCATCTGATTCCATATTGCCATTTCCATCCTTTGTGTTGACTGAGGTATCATGTTATCCTCCCGCCCGGTCCTCTGGTCCTCTTCTCAGCCATGTTGCAGTGATCCATCTAATAAAAAAAAATTGACATACTGTGTAAGGTCTGGGAAAGACAGGGTAGCCCAGCACACACACACACACACACAAACTCACTGAACATCAGTCGATGTAATAAAGAACAGCTCCATTGTTTGTTTGAACACATTACGAGTCACATCGTTCAGCTTTATTGTTCTAGGGAGACATTTGCCATGCCAGTCCTCTCTTCCCAAGCCTCCATGGTGGTGTGTGTGTGCGCCTGTGTCTGTCTCCAGTCCATCTGTGAGGTCATGTCCATAGTTTTAAGGATTTACTGGTTTCAGGGAAGGATCCTAATCTCCAGAGATTAGGCCCTGACTTGTTATTACATTTTCCCTTCTCTGATCTCACAGGCCAAGATATGAGTTTCACCCGCTGAAGTTTACTTCATGCTGAATTGGTAAGTTGATGACTTATTTTTGACCTAATGCCTGTTGGTGTTATCGGTGAAACCAATGGTGGTTGTTTGTACTCTTAGACATCGTGGTTGTCTTGCTAGATCTCAGTCTGCCCTTGCATATTAAACACACATAATTTAGATGACGCCTTTTTGTGCAAGGGTTATAGAAATGTTTGTGAACCACAGCCTGCCCTTAATGACAGATTACATAGGACGTGTGTCTATAGTCTACATGTAGGAGCAGGTGATCTTGTCTTCTCGGTACTGTTGAATATGGCAGGAGTGGAAACAGACCATGGGTAAACAATAGGGGTGTGCCGTGTAGTCGGACAAAACGAGTATCAAAACGGATATGGGCAATTTTCTGGGTGCCATTATGATCCAAGTCATTTTTTTTGGTAATTATCCACGATTGGAAGAAAGTAACATTTTTGGGTGCCAGGAAGCATCTTTCTCATGTCATTCAGTCACAGAGTTACTAAACCATAATGTACTCTCTTTTAGTCAAGTCATGTGCAAGGTTTTACATGGTCTAAATGACTCAACTGGCTAGTTAGCCTGCCTTTCTCTTTTACAGCCAGGCGATGTGTTGACCCTGCTGCTCTGATTGGAGAGAGTGAAGCTTGTATTTCTCTGTCCACTCTTCATATTTTCACCCAATCACATTTCCTCGCATGTTTTCGGTCTGATCATTTAGATTGCTGCAGCGTTCTATTATGATAAATCACATGGCGAGGACGTTTGCTATCACGCTATCAATGTGCATAATATCTAACAAGCGGGCCAAGGGTAGGGAAAAAGGATGAAACGCTGATGCGCATTCTGACTGAGTGACAGCAAACTCGAGGAGACACGCACACACACACACACCCCTCCGTACACTGCTCTTAATCGGCAGCTTTTTTTTTTTTTGCATTGAGAATGTACAGCGAGGTTTGACAGCATTTATTTAGGCACATTAAAACACTTCAATAATTTTTTTTATCACGAGTCTCATCTTATCTGACTATCAACTGTTAACTTACGGGTACGATTGCGAATACAAGTCGGCACACCCCTAGGAAACAAAATGATACAGTAGCCATTGTAGACCAGATGTTTTGTGAACATACTGTCTCCAGCTTCCTACTTTTTAAAAGGGAAATGTTCTGGGTTTTTTTGTTTTTTTTTATAGGAAATTGATATCAGGGTTTGTTCCTATTTTTAACTGTGAGTTGACATTCGTTCACTACCGTAGCTTGGTGCAGTCTTCTGCATTTACCAGAGATTCAGGCCACATTTCAAGCAAACACAAAACATGCAGTGCATTCGGGAAGTATTCTGACCCCTTGACTTTTTCCACATTTTGTTACTTTATTCTGAAATACCCCATAATGACAAAGCCAATTTTAACATAAGTATTCAGACCCTTTACTCAGTACTTTGTGGAAGCACCTTTTGGCAGTTATTACAGCCTCAAGTCTTCTTGGGTATGACGCTACAAGCTTGGCAAACCTGTATTTGGGGGGTTTGTCCCATTCTTCTCTGCAGATCCTCTCAAGCTCTGTCAGGTTGGATGGGGAGCGTCGCTGCACAGCTTTTTTTCAGGTCTCTTATTTACAATGACGGCCTACCCCGGCTAAACCCTCCCCTAACCCAGACAACACTGGGCCAATGTGCGCCGACCTATGGGGCTCCCGATCACGGCCGGTTGTGATACAGCCTGGGATTGAACCAGGCTCTGTAGCGACGCTTCTAGCACTGCGATGCAGTGCCTTAGACCGCTGCGCCACTTGGAAACCCTTGGCGGCACACAATTGGCACAGCGTCGTCCGGGTTAGGGAGGGGTTTGGCCTATTGAGATGGTATGATTCAAGAAATACGTTTTAGATACGTTTAAAGTGGCAATGTGCAACTTTTTTAGGCGAACCAATCAATTTGACATAGAAATGTTCTTTGTGCTCTATTTCTATGCTTTCCGATCTTACATGGAGTTTTTGCGTCTTGCACACCAGCTTCAAACAGCTAAAACAGCAATATTTTGGGGTTATGGAAAATATATTTCACAGCAGTTTAGATTGTACATGATTCCAAACACTATACTATAAAAAATTTTTAGGCAAACTATTAAGAGTTTTAGCAACCAGGAAATGGCAGAGCGATTTCTACATAATGCAACATTAATCAAACATGACTAAGCAAAACTGATGATATGCAATACTTATACCAGTGGTTGACATGCATTTTGGGTAGACAATTAGGCATTGTTCCTATAATTTTACATTCGAAATAGGGCTCCAGAATGTGATATTTATTTTGCTCAACAGAGATGAATTTGCTTACATCTTTTTTTTGTGTACGAATATCTATAGGCTAATTGCCTTGGGGCTAATTCACCATCTGAGGAAGTGGTATATCAAAACCCATTAGCTAGATCACTAAATCTAATTTCCTGATAGTTAGTCGTGTAACTTATTCATGTAACAGTAAATGTATTGTCCTAAAATGCTTTGCAGCATAGGATGTTGCCTCTATAAAGGCCTATGCAATCACCTGGAATGTCAGTTGTGAGTATCCCACGCTCCATAAACTATGTCTCTAAGATACTTTGGTGTTAAAATGGTAAATATTGAGAGTTGGGGAAATAAATGTCATACCTACAGAAAGCTGATACCCTCCTCTCTCCAAAAGTTTCCGTTGCGCGCGCCAAACATCCACCTCTCCAGTGCTGGCTGACTAGTCTACCAGCTCACGTTTGTTGCCTTTGCTTTGAGTTGAGGAAAGCAGGGCAACGGGTCATGAGATATGCCACTTGAAGATTTTAAGCATGGGCCCGCCATAGACTATAAGTGCAGCTGATACTGTCCCTTCTATAGGCCTACCGTGGATTGCTGCATGTTGCATAGAATAGTATTAGCCAACTATTGTGATGCATAATTGCCATGATAATTTGGGAAGGTCTTGTCAATGAGCGTTATGGGTAATGTAGTCAATTTAGGGAATATAAAGTGGACAGACGGATGTAAGACAATGACACTTTTTTTTGCCTAAAATTAAGAAGATAGGTGCAAAATTGTAGGAGGAGATCCTCCCGTGGCTGAGAGCTTTACATTATTATAATATAGATGGGTCATTTACCTGAGTTTGTTTGAATTCCGGCCTCAGCCTATGAGACATGGAGAGAGCTGGAAGTCACTGAGAATCTACTGCTGCATTGAATGATGTGATGTCGCTGGTTGGGTTGAGTGATGGACGTGTAAGGTCTAATTTCCTATAGAGTTTCCCACGTATCAATGATGTGAAATGCACTCAGAACATTCTCCATCATCACTCATTGATAAGCAGCCTGTGTGACTGCCTGAGTTGTTGCTTGTGTGTGTGTGTGTGTTACTTTTATACAGTCGCACACTTCATTGATCCTGAAAGGCTGTGTGTGTGTGTGTGTGTGTGTGTGTGTGTGTGTGTGAATGAAGTGTGCTACTGTGGGGTTACGACCGGAACACACCCTGTCACTCAGCAGCAGAGGAATCATACTGTGTGTGTGTGTGTGTGTGTGTGTGTGTGTGAATGAAGTGTGCTACTGTGGGGTTACGACCGGAACACACCCTGTCACTCAGCAGCAGAGGAATCATACTGTGTGTGTGTGTGTGTGTGTGTGAATGAAGTGTGCTACTGTGGGGTTACGACCGGAACACACCCTGTCACTCAGCAGCAGAGGAATCATACTGTGTGTGTGTGTCCAGAGGGACAATGGAAAGAGAGAGAGAATAGAGAACACCCGATCCTTCACAAGCAAAAGGAGAGAGGGAGGAAATTATAGAAAGATGACGATGGAAGGAAAGACGTCTCTGTCCCTCCAACAGATGTCTGGTGTTGGCACATATTGACAAGTCAATATCGCTCCTTTAAATCAAATATTTGTCCAAATGATCTCGTCGCCTCAACAGCAGGTAACATCCCTTTAGCTGTGAAATTACCTCAGGTTGGAGGATAGACACACACACACACACACACACACATCTCGCCGCTCACGGGTGGTTCTCCACCCGTGCCTCAATCCACTGTGGGTTTCTGTACATGTGAACGCAATTTGCACTTCCAATTAAACTGACGACCTTCGTTCCAGAATGCAGAACGTGTCTCCTCCTCTCCTCTCCTGTGTGTCCTCTCCAGGATAGCTATTATTACCCTCAATGTTACGACACTGACACGCTAAGAATAATGTTACGAAACACTGTAACACATCACACAGTTTACTGTAGTACAGCTTACTATAACAGAACATAACATAACACACAGATGTGCACACACAAACACAAACACACACACACACACACACACTAATACACAAACACACAGCTCCTGATGCCACAGATCCTCAACTAGTCTAAAGAAAGCCAGTTTTATTGCTTCTTTAATCAGAACAACAGTTTTCAGCTGTGCTAACATAATTGCAAAAGGGTTTTCTAATGATAAATTAGCCTTTTAAAATGCTAAACTTGGATTAGCTAACACAACGTGCCATTGGAACACCGGAGTGATGGTTGCTGATAATGGGCCTCTGTACGCCTATGTAGACATTCCTCTCTGGATATGTGGGATGCTGGCATCCCACCTGGCCAAAAGCCAGAGAAAATGCAGAGCGCCAAATTCAAATAAATTACTATAAAAATCAAACTTTCATGAAATCACACGTAAGATACCAAATTAAAGCTACACGTGTTTTGAATCCAGCCGACATGTCTGATTTCAAAAAGGCTTTTCGGCGAAAGCAAACAATGCTATTATCTCTGTAAACAAAAGAGAGAGAACATATTTCAACCCTGCAGGTGTGACACAAAACGCAGAAATAAAAATATAAATCATGCCTTACCTTAGACGAGCTTCTTCTGCTGGCACTCCAATATGTCCCATAAACATCACAAATGGTCCTTTTGTTAGATTAATTCCGTTGATATATGTCCAAAATGATCCAGAAAAACACTGATTCCAACTTGCGCAACGTTACTACAAAATACCTCAAAAGTTACCTGTAAACTTTGCCAAAACATTTCAAACTACTTTTGTAATACAACTTTTGGTATTTTTTAAAGTAAATAATCAATCAAATTGAAGACTGGATGATCTGTGTTCAATACAGGAAGAAAACCAACTGACGCTACCTTTCTGGTCACGCGCCTCTAACAAACAATACACTTGAAGTGACCCTCGTTTTGAACAGGGCTACTTCTTCATTACACAAAGGAAAAACCTCAACCAATTTCTAAAGACTGGTGACATCCAGTGGAATCGGTAGGAACTGGAAGAAGGTCCCTTAGAAATCTGGATTCCCAATGAAAAACCATTAAAAAGAGTGACCTCCAAAAAACAAACATCTGAATGGTTTTTCCTCGGGGCTTCGCCTACTACATAAGTTCTGTTATACTCACAGACATGATTGAAACAGTTTTGGAAAACTTCAGTGTTTTCTATCCAAATCTACTAATAATATGCATATCTTATCTTCTGGGGATGAGTAGCAGGCAGTTGAATTTGGGCATGATGTGAAAATACTGCCCCCTGTCACCAAGAAGATAATCTGAGTACAGCGCTCAGGCACCAAAACAAGCCATACAGATACCCTCCATGTTATGGAGTCAACAGAAGTCAGAAATAGCATTATAAATATTCACTTACCTTTGATGATCTTTATCGGAATGCACTCCCAGGAATCCCAGTTCCACAATAAATGTTTGTTTTGTTCGATAAAGTCCATCATTTATGTCCAAATACCTCCTTTTTGTTCACGTTTAGTTCACAAATCCAAATTCATGAGGTGCAGGCACTTAGTCCACATGAAAAGTCAGTTATATTACAGTTCGTAGAAACATGTCAAACGATGTATAGAATCAATCTGTTTTTAGGATGTTTTTAAACATATTATTAAAGACTTGTTTCAACCGAACAATTCCTTTGTCTTTTAGAAATGAAAAGGAACGCAGCTAACTCTCACGGCCGCGCGCATGATTTAGCTCATGGCACTCTGCCAGACACCTGCTTCAAACAGCTCTTATTCGCTCCCCCTTCATAGTAGAAGCCTGAAACAAGGGTCTAAAGACTGTTGACATCTAGTGGAAACCTTAGGAAGTGCAATTGGACCAAATTTACACTGTGTCTTGGATTGGCAAACACTTAAACCTACAAACCTCAGATTTCACACTTCCTGGTTAGATTTTTTTCTCAGGTTTTGACCTGCCATGTGGGTTCTGTTCTACTCACAGACATCATTCAAACAGTTTTAGAACCTTCAGAGTGTTTTCTATCCAAATATGCAATACTACTAATAATATGCATATCTTAGTTTCTGGGCTTAAAAGTAGCAGGCAGTTTACTCTGGGCACCTTATTCATCCAATCAACTCAATACTGCCCCCCCCAGTCATAAGAAGTTAAACAGCTAGTTGAGTGTGGTCTTAGTGCCAGCATTGGTTTTTGGTGGTAAGTAGAAGGCTAAGAATAATATAGAGGAGAACTCTGTTAGATAGTGTGGTCTACAGCTATTCATGAGGTATTCTACCTCAGGCGAGCAATACCTCGAGACTTCTTTAATATTAGACATCGCGCACCAGCAGTTATTGACAAATAGACACACACCCCGCCCCTCTTCTTACCAGACGTAGCTGCTCTGTTCTGCCGATGCACGGAGAAGACAGCCAGCTCTATATCATTTGTGTCGTCGGTCAGCCAAGTCTCGGTTAAACATAAGATATTAAATTTTTTAATATCCCGTTGGTAGGATAGTCTTAATCGTAGACTGTCCAGTTTGTTTTCCAAAGATTTGCACGTTGGCCAATAATACGGAGGGTAGTAGTGGTATGCCTACTTGTCTGCGAATTCTTACAAGGCACACCGCCTTCCTCACCCTTTTTCTCTGTCTTTTCTTCACGAGGATGACAGGGATTTGGGCCTTGTCACGACACAAATCTTTGTCCAGTTTGAGGTGAGTAATCGCTGTTCTGATGTCCAGAAGTTCTTTTCGGTCATAAGAGACGGTAGCAGCAACATTATAAACAAAATGATTTAAAACAAAATATTTACTAGGATTAAATGTCAGGAATTGTGGAAAAACTGAGTTTAAATGAATTTGGCTAAGGTGTATGTTAACTTCCGACTTCAACTGTAGATATCTCCGAAAGTGTTGTAAGGTGGGCAGAGACAGAGGAAGAGAGGGGAAAAAAGGGAAAAGAGTGAGGTACCCATCTTAAAGAAAAGAAGCATTGTGGAAGAGGAATGTCTGGGAAGAAGATAGATGTGAATAGGAATGGAGAGGAGTAGAGAAGAGGAGAGTGAGGAAAATAGAGGAGAACAGGGTGTTTCCAGATTTGATTAATTAGGCCCCCCCCAAAAAAAAAAGTGATAAAAGCAGCTTTTGTGTGTTTGAATGGTGTGGGTGTATCCCAACAATAGAATATTGTGAGCATGTACTGGTCAATAAAAATATGAATTACAAATAAACAGCTGATTATGGTTCAATGACTGAGCTGGCTAGAGACTTCTCAGCCAAAAACATTTAAAAAAAACAGTTTGAAATACAAGATTGAGGTAAGTTTTTTTTTGTTGTGTTTTTTCTTTAATTTATGCTTTAGCCAGAAATACGAGTATAGGATGAGTCGACAACATTATTTGGGTATGAGTTAGCAGAATATTAACTTTAAAAAGTCAGATTTTCACTGGACAGTTACTTTGAAACCAGATTTCCCTCTTAAGTCTGAATGCTGCTCTAACACATGACTGGCTGCCTAGATCAGATGACTAGATAAACTGGAGGAATTCAGCCTCTTCCTTTTCCCTCTCACCAGGGGTTCTCACAGTCTAAGGAGAGGGAGATAGTGGGAGAGGGGGGGGGGTTGTGGTTGGCTGCTTCAGAAGACACATGGACACTAGGGAAGGGCATTTTAAATAATTGCAGTGTTCAAATAAATCATGCATTTTTTTCCGGTATCCGGATAGTCGAAATGCATGTTCTTCAGCACTTTCATGCTGCATAGCCTGCGCGACTCGGGAGAGGCCATCCGCTCTGCTTGTTGCTGCTACAGGGCGTGGAGGGGGAGTGGCGGGGGCGGTGTCTGTGAAACAGGATGGGGAGAGAGAGAAAGTAGCTATAGGACAGAGTGGGGTAAGTTCAACAGTTCTTTACATTCAGCATTACTACATCAAGGGAAATATAATATTCTTTCTAACAAAGATATCTATACATATTTCAGGATGTTGTGTATCCCTGGAATTAATCAGAATTTTAAGTAAACAACGTTTACCCCCCAAAAAGTAGCCTCTTGGCACAACTTATGGGGTAAGTTGTAATGGGGATAGGTGTTCCGCTAGCCAACAGCCAGTGAAATTGCAGGGCGCCAAATTCAAACAGAAATCTCATAATAAAGATTCCTAAAACATACAAGTGTTATACATTGGCTTAAATATAAGCTTCTTGTTAATCCAACCACATTGTCAGATTTCAAAAAGATTTCACGGCGAAAGCATGAACCTCCATTCTGTTAGCGCGTTTTGTTCAGTAATCCACTGTCACAAACAACATCCTGTGAAATTTCAGAGCGTGAAACTGAACAAAACACAAATTCTCATAATAAACATACATAAAAGATACAAGTGTTATGGTTGCAATTAGAGGTCAACCGATTATGATTTTTCAACTCAGATACCGATACCGATTATTGGAGGACCAAAAAAGCCGATGCCGATTAATCGGTTGATTTAAAAAAACAAATTTGATTTTTATTTTATTTATTATTATTTATTTATTTATTCGGAATAATGACAATTACAACAATACTGAATGAACACTTATTTTAACTTAATATACTACATCAATAAAATCAATTTAGCCTCAAGTAGATAATGAAACATGTTCAATTTGGTTTAAATAATACAAAAACAAAGTGTTGGAGAAGAACGTAAAAGTGCAATATGTGCTATGTAGGAAAGCTAACGTTTCAGTTCCTTGCTCAGAACATGAGAACATATGAAAGCTGGTGGTTCCTTTTAACATGAGTCTTCAATATTCCCAGGTAAGAAGTTTTAGGTTGTAGTTATTATAGGACTATTTCCCTCTATACCATTTGTATTTCATTAACCTTTGACTATTGGATGTTCTTATAGGCACTTTAGTATTGCCAGTGTAACAGTATAGCTTCCGTCCCTCTTCTCGCTCCTCCCTGGGCTCGAACTAGCAACACAACGACAACAGCCACCACATCGAAGCAGCGTTACCAATGCAGAGCAAGGGAAACAACCACCCCAAGGCTCAGAGTGAGTGAAGTTTGAAACGCTATTAGCGCGCGCTAACTAGCCAGCCGTTTCACTTCGGTCACACCATCCTCCTCTTGGGAGTTGATAGGTTTGAAGTCATAAACAGCGCAATGCTTGACGCACAACGAAGAGCTGCTGGCAAAACGCATGAAAGTGCTGTTTGAGTGAATGTTTACGCGCCTGCTTCTGCCTACCACCGCTCAGTCAGATACTTAGATACTTGTATGCTTGTATTCTCAGTCAGATTATATGCAACACAGGACACGCTAGATAATATCTAGTAATATCATCAACCATGTGTAGTTAACTAGTGATACTGATTGATTGTTTTTTATAAAATCAGTTTAATGCTAGCTAGGAACTTACCTTGGCTTACTGCATTTGCGTAACAGGCAGTCTCCTTGTGGAGTGCAACGAGAGAGAGGCAGGTCGTTAATTGCGTTGGACTAGTTAACTGTAAGGTTGCAAGATTGGACCCCCGAGCTGACAAGGTGAAAATCTGTGTTTCTGCCACTGAACGAGGCAGTTAACCCACCCGTCATTGAAAATAAGAAAGTGTTCTTAACTGACTTGCCTAGTTAAATAAAGGTATAAAAAAAAGAAAAGAAAAAAAATCGGCACCCAAAATACCGATTTCCGATTGTTATGAAAACGTAAAATCGGGCTTAATTAATCGGTCGACCTCTAGTTGCAATCACAAGACCCCATGTTACACAATAAATGTTTGTTTTGTTCGATAAAGTCCCTCTTTATGTCCAAAAACCTCAGTTTTGTTCAGTAATCCATTGGCACAAAGCGTGGTCACAGCAGGCAGACGAAAAATCGTACCATAAAAGTTTGTAGAAACATGTCAAACAATGTTTATAATCAATCCTCAGGTTGTTTTTGTCATAAGTAATCAATAATATTTCAACCGGACAATATCTCCGTCAATAGAAAAGGAAAAACAAGAAAGGCGCGCTCCCGGTCACGCGCAGAAAACATCTCTGGAAATTTCCACTGTCCACTTATTGAAAGAGTAAAAGCCTGAAACAATGCCTAAAGACTGGCCACATGTAGTGGAAGCCATAGGGATCGTGAACTGAGTCATAAGTCTTTGTATGGTGGATAGGCTTTCAATGGAAAAACAGCCGTTTCAAAATAAATAATAGCATTTCCTGGATGGATTTTCCTCAGGTTTTCACCTGCCATATCAGTTCTGTTATACTCACAGACATTATTGGAACAGTTTTGGAAACTGTTGAGTGTTTTCTATCCAATACTACCATGCATATGCATATCCTAGCTTCTGGGCCTGAGTAACAGGCAGTTTACATAGGGCACCTTATTCATCCAAACTACTCAATACTGACCCCGGTCCCAGAAAGGTTAAGCAAAGTGACAGAGTAAGTTGAGCCACCTTGGGGTAAGCGGGTGGTGGTGTTCTGTGACAGTGGGTGATGGTAGGTCAAAGTTAAATTCATGGAATGGGGTTGTGGTGTGTTGTATCTTCAAAGTATGCCTACATTCAGAAATAGATCTCTCTGTTCAATATCACTTACCCTTCTATTTCTTGACCAGGTTTCTTGACCAGTTTAAGACTTTGTGTGCATCTGCTACTCTATCATAGCATCTCTTTCACACAATTACATGTTTGTCTTCTTTTTTTAGTCAATGTACCTCTTCAGTGTCATTCAGTTTATTTGTTCATGCTTTGCTGCTGCTCCAATGGACTGCCCTGCTCTCACTTCATTGGCTACTTTTTTTAAGAACCTCAAACGGGGCCTAGAATGCTGGTTGTTTTATGTTTGTAGACAGGGGTCATGATGTCTGCGCTGTAACAATAAAATGCATTGACATATTGCAAAAATACTATACATATTATGCATAAAACAGACAAAATGTTATCATAATTTGTATTGGGTGTAGCGGCCATTGTCTCAAGTTACCCCAAAGCAAACATTTGGGCTATACTTTCAAGTGCAAGGATGCACATTCATGCTAGGTTTAGGGATCTTATATTGTAGCTTACAGAGATCCCAACTGATGTACAATGCTACCTTAAAACGATCTACATTGGTTGAGATACAAGCATCGTGAAACCACTTAAAACATGAAATTCAATAGACTTGTTTCTTGGAACTAACTCGCTTACCACTTCCTTCATGTGGTTTCTTCCTTCACAGACTCCACGAAATTATGACCTCTTCCTAAATATTTGGTCAAATAATTGATTCTGTGTATGGTTTTCTAGAAACGAGGGGAGGCTCAACTAACCCTTTGGCTCAATTTACCCCACTCTCCCTACAGACTCTCGCTAGTTAGACGAACTTGTACATGCCATCGGTTCTCTATCATATCTTCGGGTAGTGCCTGTATTTACTGCATCAAAACCGATGTAAATATAAGATATACTTTATATAGTCCATGCGAGATGGACATTTTGTCTTCTGCTTTTATGTGGTTTTTCAACCACAAAAAGTCCAGAAAATGGCCAAAAAGAGTAGAACCAGCTCACTTGCTTTTACACTAGGATTTGTCTATTAGATGTTCAGTGTGTCTTTTGAAAAACAAGAGTTCAGTTCATGTAACAGGGTTGACCTTTAAAAGGGGGGACAGATGATAATGAATCTCTCATCACATTAAGTAGATAATAATCTTCAGAATTGACTTTGTCAAAGCAACAAAGTAACTGGGGCTTTTATAATGATGAAATGTTTGGGTTAAGTGTGTTAATATCTTCCTAGAAGTCACAGCGGGTGCACTGAGAATTTTGTGCGCGTCAGCAAGTCTTTATTCATATTGATTGAATTCAGCCCCAATTCTGATCTTTTTTTCCCCTTCTCTCTCACTAATTGATCTTTTCAATCAGATCTGCTCTGAAAAGATCTGATGTGATTGGTCAAAAGACCAATTAGTGGAACAAATTAGGAATTGGGCCGCCTGTGTAAACGCAGCCCATGTGGTCTATATTAAAAGGCGCTTTATTTAATATAACAAGCTTTTATTTAAATTCAATGTTGGCGCACAATTTCGACTTGAAATATCAAAGGGATGCAAAAGGCCCTCATTTGGTGGAACGATCCATTAATTTATCATACCTTGTGTAGTGGAAATGTCCTGTTATGACTGATACACAAACAAACAGAACATGGAAACATAAAAAAAAAAGCTCAGATTGTCATTGTGGCCCTTAGTCTCGATAGTATGATGTTGGACCGGAACCAAAGCCAGACATATGCCAAAGGTTTCCAGTTGTTATTTACGTGCTACTACGTCTTTTCATTTACGTGCACTAGGGCTACTTCAAACATAGAAACATGACATCGATATCATAAGACATTTTAAGATTAATACACGGCGTTTTACCAACATGCCACGAACATTTAAATTGAATTGAGGGCATAGTAAATCTTATCTTGACATGCAGTATTTGACAAGGAGAATACGTAGTTTTTTTTTATCAGACTAGAAGCCCAGCCTTATTAGAGACCCTCAGGAGCCCACCTAGTGGAGGGGATGACACACACACACACACATATACACACTATAGCACACACACAGCGGCACAATTAGAGAGCCAGCCACACACACCACACACACATTGCTCACATATACAGTACACAGCAGTGTTTTCAGACCGGGAGGTACGCACACATGCTGAGTAACACATTGGCAGCAGTGCAATTAAAGAGGAGGAAGTTGTTTACTAGCAGAGGTAACCATGGATCCCCTTATTCTTTCCTACAACACACACACACACACACACACACACAAACATTCACACACACACACAAACATTCACACACACACTGATTTACACAATGTATTTCCAAGCATTGGAACCACCCCCATGCAAATTAGCCAGAGAAAAGAACCCAGCTTCTAAACATCTCTCTGTGTGTGTGTGTGTGTGTGTGTGTGTGTGTGTGTGTGTGTGTGTGTGTGTGTGTGTGTGTGTGTGTGTGTGCGCGCATGACAGTGGTAACTAGTAGTGGTAGAACCAAGGTGGATTAAGAGATGATGTAAAGGGAGTTATGTAAACGCTAAGCAATTGACGCTAATAGTTGTAGCGTACTCGTTACCGATATTCTATTCACAAAATACCAGCTGAAACAAGGTGTCTAAAATGAAGCCAATGCAGTGAACCAGGAAGGAGTCTTAGATAAAGTGTTCACAAACAGGTCCTTGTGACAGTAACCCCTTACCAGACCTGACTCCTTGCACACTAATGGAATCTACTAATTAGAGAGCGGAGGGGGTGATGTGTGTGTGTGTGTGTGTGTGTGTGATTAGACAGAGAGCCCCAGACCTCGTTAAGAGGCAGCCTTCCACCAGTCCTTCAGGGACAGAGATTCATCTGATCTCTCTTTTTTACACACACACACACACACACACACACACACACACACACACTGGAGATCTCTCTATCAAGCTCTCTTTCTCTTCATCTATCTTTTCTTTTTATATCTCTTTCTCTCACCCTTTCTCTCTCTCTCCCTACCTCTTCTCGTTCTCTCTCTCTATTCTCACTCATCGTCTTTGTTGTCTTTATATGACTTCATTAACACTAAAACCGCTGGGGCTTGAGGGATCCCTGTTCAAACTAATGAGCAGTCATTTTGACTGCAACATTCTAACAGTGTAGTTCATACATTTCCTATGTGCTATTGCAGAAATAATAATTTGGTTGTGTTTATGAAGGTCTAATGTAACGTTAAAATACAATAGCATTTTCATTAGTTTAAGTTACTGTAGCCTATATGTAAAAAATTGAATTAAAAAAAGTTTTAAAAAAATTGTTCTATCAGTTTTATTTGTGGAGTGCCTTTGTTACAACTATAAAAAATGAACTGTATGTGTTGGAACACAATAACAGCTTCTTTTTGTAAAGGCAAAATTCAAAAAATACCCCAACCTCCTAGACGCACGGTCAGCAAGATGCGCGGTCAAATTATGAAAACATCAGTAGCCTCAACATCATTATAAGCCACCAGTATGCTTGATAAGATACATAAATGTTGATATGACAGCAGTCAACAAATTTAATTATTTATGTCGGATACCATGGCGAATTTGTCTTTTTTTGTGTGTAAATGGTGGTAATGCTCTAAATAATCTCCAAAGAAAAGTATTCCATATACAGTGGGGCAAAAAAGTATTTAGTCAGCCACCAATTGTGCAAGTTCTCCCACTTAAAAAGATGAGAGAGGCCTGTAATTTTCATCATAGGTACACTTCAACTATGACAGACAAAATGAGAAAAGAAATCCAGAAAATCACATTGTAGGATTTTTAATGAATTTATTGCAAATTATGGTGGAAAATAAGTATTTGGTCAATAACAAAAGTTTATCTCAATACTTTGTTATATACCCTTTGTTGGCAATGACAGAGGTCAAACGTTTTCTGTAAGTCTTCACAAGGTTTTCACATACTGTTGCTGGTATTTTGGCCCATTCCTCCATGCAGATCTCCTCTAGAGCAGTGATGTTTTGGGGCTGTTGCTGGGCAACACAGACTTTCAACTCCCTCCAAAGATTTTCTATGGGGTTGCGATCTGGAGACTGGCTAGGCCACTCCAGGACCTTGAAATGCTTCTTACGAAGCCACTCCTTCGTTGCCCAGGCGGTGTGTTTGGGATCATTGTCATGCTGGAAGACCCAGCCACGTTTCATCTTCAATGCCCTTGCTGATGGAAGGAGGTTTTCACTCAAAATCTCACGATACATGGCCCCATTCATTCTTTCATTTATACGGATCAGTCATCCTGGTCCCTTTGCAGAAAAACATCCCCAAAGCATGATGTTTCCACCCCCATGCTTCACAGTAGGTATGGTGTTCTTTGGATGCAACTCAGCATTCTTTGTCCTCCAAACACGACGAGTGAAGTTCTATTTTGGTTTCATCTGACCATATGACATTCTCCCAATCTTCTTCTGGATCATCCGAATGCTCTCTAGCAAACTTCAGAGGGGCCTGGGCATGTACTGGCTTAAGCGGGGGGACACGTCTGGCACAGCAGGATTTGAGTCCCTGGCGGCGTAGTGTGTTACTGATGGTAGGCGTTTGTTACTTTGGTCCCAGCTCTCTGCAGGTCATTCAATAGGTCCCCCCGTGTGGTTCTGGGATTTTTGCTCACCGTTCTTGTGATAATTTTGACCCCACAGGGTGAGATCTTGCGTGGAGTCCCAGATCGAGGGAGATTATCAGTGGTCTTTTATGTCTTCCATTTCCTAATAATTGCTCCCACAGTTGATTTCTTCAAACCAAGCTGCTTACCTATTGCAGATTCAGTCTTCCCAGCCTGGTGCAGGTCTACAATTTTGTTTCTGGTGTCCTTTGACAGCTCTTTGGTCTTGGCCATAGTGGAGTTTGGAGTGTGACTGTTTGAGGTTGTGGACAGGTGTCTTTTATACTGATAACAAGTTCAAACAGGTGTCATTAATACAGGTAACGAGTGGAGGACAGAGGAGCCTCTTAAAGAAGACGTTACAGGTCTGTGAGAGCCAGAAATCTTGCTTGTTTGTAGGTGACCAAATACTTATTTTCCACCATAATTTGCAAATAAATTCATAAAACAATCCTACAATGTGATTTGCTGGATTTTTTTCCTCATTTTGTCTGTCATAGTTGAAGTGTATCAAGTGTACCTTTTCATCTTTTTAAGTGGGAGAACTTGCACAATTGGTGGCTGACTAAATACTTTTTTGCCCCACTGTATGTCTGACCAAAAACTCTCCATATACACGCTCTTTCCACAGAATGCTCAGGTCAGTGCCTGAATACTGTAGCATGTACGTGTCACATAAACAACGGAAGCTGGTAAGTGCATTGCGGATGTTGTTTTTTGCTTGAGATGTAGGGCCTGCTCTCTCAGTGAGGACATTTTGTGCTGATAATTGGCCCGTAGCATTGTCACCGACTTGTTCTATCTAAATGGTGCCATCCTTTCCTCTCTCCTGTCCCGCTGTTTCAATTTGGTAGTGGCGCACGCTCTTGTTCAGTGTGCACCGTTCTGGCTTTTTTGCGCTTAGGCCTCGTAGGTTATTCAGAATTCCGCGTTGTCCACTTCCCCTCGCTCATCAACTCACCCATTCTCTCCCTTTCTCCCCATCATACTTTTTCATTGATTTAATCTGTTGTGATATGTGTGAAATTAGTTTCTGTATAGTTTAGGTTCAGTTTCGAGGCAATTATTGTGGCGATTGTCTACTGGGCATGGCACATTCATGTCGGGCGAAGGACTGTCGGGAGAAGGAGCGGAGCTGGCCCTACTATTGGGAGAAGTAGGGTCAAAAGGGGGAAAAGCATTCAAAAAATGACCTCAAACTGTTTATAACTCCAGTTCTGTTTGTGATATTAAGATTCTAACAACGGCAGTGTGTTGTATAGACTTATTTTGGAAAAGTCAAGGATGGGGGGATGACTTAAAAAAAAATGGCAGAGTAATGCAACATTTAGTTAATGAGCAGTCAAAATTATGCTTTATTTGTTATCTACGTTGAAGGTTATGGAAGGGTCCAGACAGCGTTTTTGTGATTTCACTAGTTTTTGCAAAACTTATCCCAAACAGCAAATTGTGTAGAATGGGGGGCGGGCGCTGAAAAACCATGAACGAACCCCCCAAAAATGTCCTTTAAGAAATGGCAAAGCTCTTAGGGGGGGGTCTCGGGCTTCCGGGGGTATAGCCACAGGGCTATAGCGGCGTGCTAGCGCACCTGGCTTGACCCTCTTGGATACCGGTCGGTGCTGCTGAAGCGAAGTGACCCGGGCCTTACTGAACTCCTCCCGGAGGTCCTGGTACTCCGCGGGGATGGCGGAGAGGTCCGGGGGCAATTTCCAACCCCCCAGGAAGACGTCCCGGGGCAGGCTGAGCTGACTTCAGGCAATCAGTGTGGCACAATGGGCTCCAGCCCACGATGGCACCAGTAGACCCGTCAATAAAGGGATTGTGTCGCTGGGGCCAAGAGAATCCCAATACCACGGGAACCTGCAGAGACCTAACTAGCAGGAATTGGATCGTCTCTCTGTGGTTCCCTGACACTCGTAGGTTGATGGGAGTCTTATGGTGGGTGACCCGGCCTATACAGCACCATTGGAGCGCTCTAACATCCATGGGAATGGAGAGGGGTTGAGTGAGGATGCCCAGCTTGGACGCCAGGATAATGTCCATAAGACTCACATCGGCAAACGAGTCGACGATTACCTGGAGAGACTTGGACTGGTCGCCCCACAGCAGGGTGGCATGGAGAGGGGGTGAGTAAGGGGAGAGAACAATTAGCTTTAAGACCAACCAGAGTACTCACTCCAACGAATGAGCTAGGTCTCTTGAAGGGACAGGTAGACACAAAATGACCAGCAGTACCGCAATACAGACAACTCTGGGTGTCAAGTCTGCGCTCGCGTTCGGCTGAAGACAGCCTAGCTCTGCCGAGCTGCATCGGCTCGGGAAAAGGTGAATCGGCAGTCTTCGGAGGCTCTTGGAGGAACTCGGGTAAGCTCGGAACCTCTTGGGATGTAAACACCGTGTGGAAGTCCGCCGCACAATGAGGGAGTCCTGCCGAATCAGCGTGATGAGGTACGCTGCCTTAGAGCGGTTCGAGGGGAAAGGGGAGGGCTGCAGCTCCATGACGAGGGAACACTGACCATTTGCCTCATGTAGCACGACTCATCTCCTTCACAGAGTTGATCAGGCTGTTGATTGTGGCCTGTGGAATGTTGTCCCACTCCTCTTCAATGACTGTCTGAAGTTGCTGTATATTGTTTGGGAACTGGAACACGCTGTCTCACACGTTGATCCCAAATGTGCTCAATGAGTGACATGTCTGGTGAGTAAACACGCCATGGAAGAAGTGGGACATTTTCAGCTTCCAGGAATTGTGTACAGATTGTTGCGACATGGGGCCGTGCATGATCATGCTGAAACATGAGGTGATGGCGGTGGATGACACGACAATGGGCCTCAGGATCTCGTCACGGTATCTCAGTGCATTCAAATTGCCATTGATAAAATGCAATTGTGTTCGTTGTCCGTAGCTTATGCCTGCCCATAACCTAACCCCACTGCCACAATGGGGCACTCTGCTCGGTACAGTTGAAACCGGGATTACTCCGTGAAGAGCACACGTCTCCAGCGTGCCAGTGGCCATCGAAGGTGAGCATTTGCCCACTGAAGACGGGTTACAGTGCCAAACTGCAGTCAGGTCAAGACCCTGGTGAGGACGACGAGCATGCAGATAAGCTTCCCTGAGACGGTGTCTGATAGTTTGTGCAGAAATCCTTCGGTAGGGCAAACCACCCACAGTTTCATTAGTTGTCCGGGTGGCTGGTCTCAGACGATCCCGCAAGTGAAGAAGCCGGATGTTGAGGTCCTGGGCTGGCGTAGTTACATGTGGTCTGTGGTTGGTAGACTAGTTGGACGTACTGGTACATTTCTAGAATGACATTGGGGGCGGGGTTAGGGTAGAGAAATTATCTGGCAACAGCTCTGGTTGACATTTCTATAGTCCTTCAAAACTTGAAACATCTGTTACATTGTGTTGTTTGACAAAATTGCATATTTTAGAGGGGGCTTTCACTGACCCCCAGCACAAGGTGCACCTGTGTAATGATCATGCTGTTTAATCAGCTTCTTGATCTACCACACCAGTCACGTGGATGGATTTTTTTTGGCAAAGGAGAAATACTCACTAACAGGGATGTAACAAATGTGCGCACAAAATTAGAGAGAAATTTAGCGTATGGAACATTTCCTGGATTTTTCTTTTCAGCTCATGAACTCTGGAACCAACACTTTAAATATTGCGTTTATATTTGTGTTCTGTAATAATTGAAAGCATGACGTGCTTCCACACAGGAAGTTCCAGACACTTGTATGCCAAGGTGCATTGAAACTGTTCTGGTGGCTCGTGGAGGCCCAACACCCTATTAAGACACTATGTTGGCGTTTCCTTTTATTTTGGCAGTTACCTGTATCAGCATGCGGGTGTGTGTGAGAGTCTTGCCGTCTGTCCAGGCCTCGCTCTCTTTCATTAAGACTCAAATGGAGCTATTATGACCTGTTCTCACCCTGTCTGAGCAGTCTTAAAGCAGTCACAGTAGCAGATAGAACATTGTGCTTCTGCACTACCACTATACGAGTTCTAGCTTGTGTGATACGAATATAGGATGTACGGAGCAGATGGGCACACTACTCACCGTTCACAGACCCTAATGCAGATACACACACACACACACACGCTGGCACACACACACACACACACACACACACACACCACACACACACGTACCAGTATAACATCTAGATAGTGCAGTTGGAATGTATTGAGATTAGAACCCTTTTAGTTCACTGCTGTTTACCATACTGTGTGCATCATTATATAGGCTACACCGTACTGTACATGACCTGTATAAGGCATCCATGACATCCATTATGCTAGATTAGAACACTACATAGCACCATTCCTCACCATACAGTACACCCACACACCATACAGTATACTACATACACTCACTGGACATTTTATTAGGTACACACATCTAGTACCGGGTCGGAGCCCCCTTTGCCTCCAGAACAGCCTGACTTCTTCGGGGCGTGGATTCTACAAGTCAGAAACGTTCCACAGCAATGTTGGTCCATGCTGACGCTGTATGATCACTCAGTTGCTATAGCTTGGACGGCGGTACACCACCGCCACCAGCCTATACAGTTGACACCAGGCAGGATGGGTCCATGGACTCACGCTGCTTACACCAAATCCTGACTCTACCATCAGCATGACGCAACATGAACCGGGATTCGTCACGACCTCTCTCATCATCAAGCTATTTTTGCCCACAGGACCGCCTCTGACTGCATGTTCTCAGGAAACCCTTTCTACTGACGTGCGTGAAAAGCCCAGGCGGGTGGCCATTTCTGAGATACTGAAACCAGTTTGTCTGGCACCGGCAATCATACCATGCTCACAGTCGCTTAGGTCTCTCGTTTTGGCTATTCTAACGTTCAATGGAACAGTAACTGAATGCCTCGATGCCCGTCTGCCTGCTTTATATAGCAAGCCACGGCCACGTGACTCGCTGTCTGTAGGCGCGATCACTCCTTCTCCACAGTCTATCTTTAGAAGAGCAATATTCAATATGGTGGACTCCTGACCCCGCCGTGACCTTCTCAGAAGAACCCCAGCCAACTGATGTGAGGCACACGGAGGGTGAGGGGCTGGTCGTGGGCAGGGTTTTCTCAGAGCCACACTTCATTAAGAACACATCATTTGTATAATGTCCCCTCAGAGCTGGCCTTACAGTGGGAGGATAGAGGGAGTTGAGAAAAACGAGAGCACAGAAAGTGTGTGTGTGTCCCTCTTTCTCCATCGGTGTTTGAGTAGGAACCAATACTCCCAGCAGGGCATTGCTGTCAGGACACGTCCTGATGTGACACATTCTGTCCTCACCTGAAATGTGAGGAGACCGAGTCATTGTCTGGAGACATGGGTTACTTCTCTCCTCCTCTCTCTTTGAGTTGTCGATTTGTGTGTTTGTCTGCGTGTGTGTGTGTGTGCTCGGGCTGTGATGGTCCTGGAATTTGGGCTGAAGGTTATTTGTCAGTCAAATGAAGATGGTCACCGTTATAATCGTTTGAATAGTAAAATTCAGTCTGCCCTGTTTTTGGTAAGCCATTGGGTGCATGTGTTTCACGATACTCGTCTGCTACAACTGTCCTCTCTCCTTATATCAGCTGTTAGATGTGAACCAGGCATATTTTACTTTGATGCTTTTGGGTCAGTGGCTGTGACTGATTGTAGAGCTGAGGGGCTGTCATGGCTGACTGATGATTTACATTTCCCTACAGCTACCAGCAGCAGGAACAGAGCAGTGTGTGTGTGTGTGTGTGTGTGTGTATATGTGTGGGCGCTAGTGTTCACTGGGAGGGAGATTACCAACCTCTTATCTGCTACACTAATCAACAGGAATCTCTGCTGCCTGCCTGACGCTTCAACCCTCTGATGATGTTACCTGGAATAACATTGGCTGGGTCTGAGAGAGAGACAGAGAGAGAATTATAGTCATCAACAATCTGTTCCCGTTAATGTTTTTGTTGGTTGATCATGCAAGGTGTCATAGTATTTGATATGCATCAGAGTGGTGTAGACCTACAGTCTGGAAAAATGGTTCAAGACTACAGTCATAACATTGGCGACTTGGCTTCGTCCATTTTGATCCCCCTCTAAATGCTCGTTAGAGTTGTCACAAAGACAGGGTGCTCAGTTTGAACGTCATCTTTTTCTGAAAACGAGTCTTCCCATGACTCTCTCTTTCTATTTCTCTCTCTCTCTCTCTCTCTCCACTGCAACCCAGGAACATTCCCAGAACATTAGCTACGTTTCCAATTAACAAAAGATGTTCCCAAAACACACAAACTGTCCAGTTGTGCAGATGATTCTACAATGTTTAATTTAGGGTGCATAGAAGCATTCATCTCATGTTACAGTAACATTCCCAGAGCTAGGGTTTGGTGGTATACCGGGGGTATTTGGAAAAAGACACAGGATGGTTTTTCAATACCGTCCAAACTATTTCTTTGAAGTTTTTCTATACATTTAACAATGTGTTGCTACTTTTTAAGTTATTACCTGCAGTGAACTTGTGCAATACCTCAGGAGAAAATTTATTTCACCCACCTGTCACATTATTTAAAATTATGAAGCTAACCGTAGTTCTCTAGAACAGTTGAGCAGAAGTGGAAAAAGTACTCAATTGTTATACTTGAGTAAAAGTAAAGATACCTTAATAGAAAATGACTCAGTGAAAGTCACCGTGTACAATACTACTTGAGTAAAAGTCCAAAAGTATTTGGTTTTAAATATACTTAGGTATAAAATGTAAATGAAATCCATAAAATGTACTTAAGTAAAAATATAAATCATTTTTAATTCCTTATATTAAGCAAATCAGAAAAAAAGAAACGTCCTGTCACTATCAACTGCGTTTAACTTCTCTAGGGTATGTGGGACACTGGCCAACATCCAGTGAGATTGTAGAGCGCCAAATTCAAATACAGAAATGCTATTTTTTTTAATTCAGAAAACAAAACATATTTTACATAGGTTTAAAGATTAACTTCTTGTTAAACCAACCACAGTGTCAGATTTATAAAATGCTTTTCGGGGGAAAGCATACCTAGCCCAGAACCTAGCCCAGAACATAGCCCAGTATTACAAACAGTAAGCAGCCAAGCAGAAGCGTTACAAAACACAGAAATAGAGAGAAAATGAATCCCTTACCTTTGATGATCGTCATATGGTGGCAATCAGAAGACATTCATTTACTCAATAAATGTTCCTTTTGTTCGATAAAAAGTCTCTTTATATCCAAAAACCTCTGTTTTGTTCGCATTTTCTTCAGTAATCCACAGGCTCAAACGCAGTCAAAACAGGCAGACAAAAAAAATCCAAATTGTAACCGTAAAGTTCATAGAAACATGTCAAACGATGTTTATATTCAATCCTCAGGTTGTTTTTAGTCTAAATGATCTATAATATTACAACCGGACAATAACGTTGTCAATATAAAAGGTAAACAAGAAATGCACTCTCTCGGGATTGCACATGAAAAAGCTCTGCGACACAGTAGGGTCCACTCATTCAGACTGCCCTTACTCCCTCATTTATAAGAATACAAGTCTGAAACAATTTCTAAAGACTAGATCTAGTGGAAGGCATAGGAACTGCAAATTGAGTCCAAAGTCAATGGATACTGTAATGGCATTGAATAGAAAACTACAAAACCAACAGAAAAAAACTACTTCCTGAATGGATTTTTCTCAGGTTTTCACCTGCCAAATCAGTTCTGTTATACTCAGACACCATTTTAACAGTTTTGGAAACTTTATGGTGTTTTCTATCCAAATCTACCAGTTTTATGCAGATCATATCTTCTGGGCCCAAGTAGCAGGCCATTAAATTTGGGCATGCTTTTCATCCAAAATTCTGAATGCTGGCCCCTACCCTAGAGAAGTTAACTGAACAAGTTCCACAGACATGTGACTAACAGAAATGGAATAATGTTTCCCTGAACAAAGGGGGGGTCAAAATCAAAAGTAACAGTCAGTATCTGGTGTGGCCACCAGCTGCATTAAGTACTGCAGTGCATCTCCTCCTCATGGACTGCACCAGATTTGCCAGTTCTTTCTGTGAGATGTTACCCCACTCTTCCACCAAGGCAGCTGCAAGTTCCTGGACATTTCTGTGGTGGGGGAATGGCCCTAGTCCTCACCCTCCGATTCAACAGGTCCCAGACGTGTTCAAAGGGATTGAGATCCGGGCTCTTTATCGCTGGCCATGGCAGAACACTGACATTCCTGTATTGCAGGAAATCACACACAGAATGAGCAGTATGGCTGGTGACATTGTCATGCTGGAAGGTCATGTCAGGATGAGCCTGCAGGAAGGGTACCAAGAGGGAGGAGGGTGTCTTCCCTGTAACGCACAGCGTTGAGATTGTCTGCAATGACAACAAGCTCAGTCTGATGATGCTGTGACAAACCACCCCAGACCATGACGGACCCTCCACCTCCAAATCGATCCCATTCCAGAGTACAGGCCTCGGTGTAACGCTCATTCCTTCGACGATAAAGGTGAATCCGAAAATCATCCCTGGTGAGACAAAACCGCGACTTGTTAGTGAAGAGCACTTTTTGCCAGTCCTATCTGGTCCAGCGACGATGGGTTTGTGCCCATAGGTGATGTTGTTGCCAGTGATGTTCAAAAAAAATATATTTTACCTTTATTTAGCTAGGCAAGTCATAGTAACCGAAAAGGAACAGTGGGTTAACTGCCTTGTTCAGGGGCTGTACAACATATTTTTTACTTTGTCAGCTTGGGGTTTCGATCTTGCAACTTTTCGGTTACTAGTCCAACGCTCTAACCACTAGGCTACCTGCCACCCATGTCTGGTGAGGACCTGCCTTACAACAAGCATACAAGCCCTTAGTCCAGCCTCTCTCAGCCTATGGCGGACAGTCTGAGCACTGACGGAGGGATTGTGCGTTCCTGGTGTAACTTGGGCAGTTGTTGTTGCCATCCTGTACCTGTCCCGCAGGTGTGATGTATCGATCCTGTGCAGTTGTTGTTACACGTGGTCTGCCATTGCGAGGACGATCAGCTGTCATTCCTGTCTCCCTGTAGCGCTGTCTTAGGCATCTCACAGTACGGACATTGCAATTTATTGCCCTGGCCACATCTGCAGTCCTCATTGCTTCCTTGCAGCATGCCTAAGGCACATTCACGCAGATGAGCAGGGACCCTGGGCATCTTTTTTTTGTCTGTAAAAAGTCTGTAAAGGCCTCTTTAGTGTCCTAAGTTTTCATAACTGTGAGCTTAATTGCCTACCGTCTGTAAGCTGTTAGTGTCTTAACGACCGTTCCACAGGTGCATGTTCATTAATTGTTTATGGTTCATTGAACAAGCATGGGAAACAGTGTTTAAACCCTTTACAATGAAGATCTGTGAAGTTATTTGGATTTTGACGAATTATCTTTGAAGACAGGGTCCTGAAAAGGGGGCGTTTCTTTTTTTGCTGAGTTTACTTCACACCACTGCAGTCACGTGCGTGTTTGTTTGTAAATAGCACAACGGGAGAAAGCGAGCTGGTGAGTCCATAGCGTTCTATAGCTATTGATAAGTCTTTGTTGTGTGGCGCACATGAGGTGATGCTAAATGTTTGCCATCAGATATCTTCTAATGGCTTTTTGCCACAAGGCAAATACTTTTTGCAATTTTTTCCCTGTGCTTCCGACTAGTGTTTTTTTTCCTCTTCAGTTGTTCTCCCATCTGCTCTATGTACACGTGCTGCTCTTCCTTCAGAAAAGCATGCATCACAACTTTGTTAATTTGCACAATTTGTCACGTTCACTTTCGCTTGTAAATATCCACACTCACCGAAAAGGACTTTTGGTAGCTACTAACTATGCTTGTATTACTTTATGAGATGGATTTGCTTTTCTTTGCGATTAGTTTCTGTTAATTTTCACTCATTAGCATTTAGCTAACAGCGTCTATTTGATTTCGTTATTAGTTCGTGCTCATTTTGTTAACATTCTCGTAATAGAGGCCTAATGGGATTTTCATGCGTTTTTAGCGCCCCTTGTGTGCTATGCCGGTATTACCTTAACTAAATCCTGGTATCAGAGAAGGATGGTATGACATTATGAACATCTGGATACCAGCCAAGCCTACCCAGAACACATTTTGTCTGTTCTTTTGAAGGTTCCCAGAATGTTTTAAGTAGGTTGTGGTAACATTGTTGGGGACATGACCAGAGATATGTTCCCAAAAAGATATGTTCACAAAAACAGTCCAGTTGTGCTGACATTCAGATAATGTTTGTATCAGGGTGCACTAAAAAATGTCTTTGATGTTGCAAGAATGTTGACAGAACAGCCTTTTTGAGTGCTTTAAAGGTTTACAGAACATATCATTGGGTTGTGGGAACAGTGTGGCTGCATGACACGAGAGAGGTTCTCAAAATACAACATATGCTCAGTTGTGGTGACATTCATACAATGTTTAAGTTAGGTTTCACAGGACATTCCCTTAACGTTGTACGAATGAAATATATATATATATATATTTTTTTTTATGACGTTCATAGCATATTTGTTTTAGTGTAATATCCCATTGATGTTCATGCAGTATACATTTTGCCTTGTCTTGGAGGTCCACAGAACATTTTCAAGAACATTTAGTAAATGTTATATTTAAGTTTGACTTAATATTACCACAACATGCCCAGCGTGTAAATGAAAGCAGATTGGAATAGATCCCGATTATGTTTCTCTCCAGATTTAATGGCAACTTTCATTTGAGGACTGTATTGTAGGCAGTAGAAAGATGCATGGCATTTTACTCACAGAACATTTGAACAGCATTGAATCATTCAAACACAACTGTATTTTTTTTGTTTTACACTAAATATGTTTAAAAACTGCACATTGGTTCAAAGGACATTTGAACAGTATTTAAAAATACGAACACCATTTTTACACTTCGTACTGCATGCTGACAGTCTACACACCAGGGAAGCTCTCATATCTTATTTTTTCAGTATATATCCATGCCATTATCTTCAATCAGGAATTCCATGCTTCCTTTTTAGCCTTCTTACAAGTAACTAACCCAGGGAAATACTGGTCGTTGGGTTATTGACCATCACTTCGCCCATCTTCTTTATATGCTGCGTACCATATTTACAAGGTATCCAAGACTGAGTGCTGATCTAGGAGCAGATCATGAAAAACAAGCCAGGGGGAACGTATCAATCGTCTCAAACAGGAAAAAAGTTTAACATTACATTTTTACACAATGTTTTATTTTTTTACAATTAGTATAAATTCTGGATTTCTGACTGAATATTTATAAATATTTGCAAAAAAAAGACGTCCTTTTTTTAGTAGAGTGTATCCGAGCCTCAATTTTTGTTTGAAAAGACACATGCTTAAAGAATAAGTGGGATTGAACCTGCAGTCTTTGGATCTGCAGCGAAACCATTAACCTTCTGCGGTGCCCCTGTCATTTTTTCAGTCAAATATGGTCAATCGGGACATAAAGCACAATTTCCGAGTTATTAAAATGTTCCGATTCCTCAGCATATGCTGTGTACTTGTAACACTGTATTTTATGATTTCTTTCTTCATCATGTTTTGAAAGTCTTAGATATGCAGGTTGAAGCCCACTTTAAAAAATAAAAAAAAGATTATAAGATTATAAAAAAGATTATAAATGAAATTGTGACTCAGATATCTGACCGAGCGGCTCGATTCGGTCTTATGTAGCAAAATTTGAATTTTACATTGGATAGAGGTAGAGACTCAGAGCTAGACAATAGTATATCATACACTACAGTTGAGGAACAATCAGAATCGGTAATTCTGCTTTTGAAAGCCTTAGCCCCACCCATCTCTATAAGGATTCACATGTGAGGCCATGTACTAAACAACCAAAGATTTGAAGACTAAAGGCTGATTGTCGCAGTGACATTATGAACATACTATTGTTGTCCTACGTCAAACTTGTCATTGTCGGTATGAAAAAGTATAAACACAAAAACTAACTAAATAGCAAAACTGGAGTATTTTAACACCAATAAACCCACCCGTTAAATAATGAATTTAGGATACAGTTGAAGTCGGAAGTTTACATACACCTTAGCCAACTCAGTTTTTCACAATTTCTGATATTTAATCCTAGTACAAATTCCCTGTTTTAGGTCAGTTAGGATCACCACTTTATTTTAAGAATGTGACATTTCAGAATAATAGTAGAGTGATTTATTTCAGCTTTTATTTCTTTCATCACATTAAAGTGTGACAGGAGTTTACATACACAGAATTAGTATTTGGTAGCATTGACTTTAAATTGTTTAACTTGGGTCAAACGTTTCAGGTAGCCTTCCACAAGCTTCCCACAATAAGTTGGGTGAATTTTGGCCCATTCCTCCTGACAGAGCTGGTGTAACTGAGTCAGGTTTGTAGGCCTCCTTGCTCGCACATGCTTTTTCAGTTCTGTCCACACATTCTTTTAGAGGATTGAGGTCAGGGCTTTGTGATGGCCACTCCAATACCTTGACTTTGTTGTCCTTAAGCCATTTTGCCACAAATTTGGAAGTACACTTGGGGTCATTGTCCATTTGGAAGACCCATTTGTGACCAAGCTTTAACTTCCTGACTGATGTCTTGAGATGTTGCTTCAATATATACACATCATTTTCCACCCTCATGAAGCCATCTATTTTGTGAAGTGCACCAGTCCCTCCTGCAGCAAAGCACCCCCACAACATGATGCTGCCACCCCCATGCTTCACAGTTGGGATGGTGTCCTTCGGCTTGCAAGCCTCCCCCTTTATCCTCCAATCATAACGATGGTCATTATGGCCAAAAGGTTATATTTCTGTTTCATCAGACCAGAGGACATTTCTCCAAAAACTTTGTCCCCATGTGCGGTTGCAAACCATAGTCTGGCTTTTTTTATGGCGGTTTTGGAGCAGTGTCTTCTTCCTTTCTGAGCGGCCTTTCAGGTTATGTCGATATAGGACTCGTTTTACTGTGGATAAAAATACTTTTGTACCTGATTTCTCCATCATCTTCACAAGGTCCTTTGCTGTTGTTCTTGTATTGATTTGCACTTTTCACACCAAAGTACGTTCATCTCTAGAAGACAGAACGCATCTCCAGGAGACAGAACGCATCTCCTTCCTGAGCGGTATGACGGCTGCATGGTCCCATGGTGTTGTGTACTATTGTTTCTACAGATGAACTTGGTACCTTCAGGCATTTGGAAATTGCTCCCAAGGATGAACCAGACTTGTGGAGGTCTACAATCTTTTTTCTGAGGTCTTGGCTGATTTCCTTTGATTTTCCAATGATATCAAGCAAAGAGGCACTGAGTGTGAAAGTAAGCCTTGAAATACATCCACAGGTACACCTTCAATTGATTCAAATTATGTCAATTAGCCTATCAGAAGCTTCTAAGGCCATGACATATTTTTTTTCTGTCATTTTCCAAGCTGTTGAAAGGCACAGTCAACTAACTTAGTGTATGTAAACTGCAGACCCCCTGGAATTGTGATACAGTGAATTATAAGTGCAATAATCTGTCTGTAAACAATTGTTGGAAACATTACTTTCAAAAAGTAGATGTCCTAACTGACTTGCCAAACTGTAGTTTGTTAACAAGAAATTTGTGGAGTGGTTGAAAAACTAATTTTAATGACTCCAACCTAAGTGTATGTAAACTTCTGACTTCAACTGTGTGTCAATCTAGCAAACCAGGGAACTAAAAGCAACTTTATAAACAATGTTTTGGTTAGATTCTAGCATGTTAGCTAGCTAGCTAAAATTAAGTTAGCCGGCTAGCCAGTTCAAATAATGACCATATTATATAGCTGACAACATTTTCACTTTAGCTAATTTATATTAATAATTACAAGGAAAATAAACTCACAACAAGATCAACATTTACAAGTTAGTGGCGAGCCAATTAGAGGAAATTGCTTAGGTTTGTGAGTGTGAAGAAATAAAAGCAGGGGTTTCTACCAGATTGTTTTAGAACCTGGTATCTGGTAAATACGGTCTATTTCAAATAAAGTCTGTTTATTTGTCACATGCACAGGATACCGAAGGTGTAAACGATACAGTGAAATGGTTTCTTGCATAGTGGAGTCTTTTGTTTAGACATGTAGCTAGTTAGCTCAACAATAATCACAACTCATAACGTCACTACCCTGTATGAATCTGCAGGTTGAACCAGGTTCAATGTTAGCTAGCTGGCTAACATTAGGCTATAACTAACAATGCAAATGGCTCTGAGATACAAAAAATATTACTACACAGATCATACACGTAATGTTAGCTAGCGAGCCAGTCAGCTAACATTAGCTAGCTAACAGTAGATTTGACTTGCAATGAAATCAACTTTTATACAACAGCCTTCTGTGTGTTCTCATTTTTGACTCTGTCTGCATATTTGCAATCAAATGCCAGAATGTTCTCAATTTCCTTAGCTATCGTACTCTGCTTGCACTAGGAATTCCACTGATTTCAAAACTCTTGTCCACCGGGAAGTGGCGAGCAACACTATTGCAGTTCTACTAGGTGATATCTTTCAAAAATGCTGCGTTAGGAAGGATTACCATACATATTGACCAGATCATGTTATAAACAGAAGCATGCTACATGGCAGACCAATCCGAACTCATTTCTCAACATGTCCAGCCCATCCATTATCTCAGCCAATCATGTCTAGCGGGACGGTTCCTGACGTTTTCCGTTGCTTAACCAACTAGGCTCGTAAGTTAACCATTTTATTTTTATTTTCAGATGGCATACAAGTTTGTTATTAAGGCACATGAAAGTGTACACAGAAGTAAATTAACAACAGAATGGCTTCCGAAGAAAATATGCCTTCTGGAGTGGCCCAGTCAGAGTCCTGACCTCCGATTTGAGATGCTGTGGCATGACCTCAAGAGAGCAGTTCACACCAGACATCCCAAGAATATTGCTGAACTGAAACAGTTTTGTAAAGAGGAATGGTCCAAAAAATTTCCTGGCCATTATGCAGGTCTGATCCCCAACTACAGAAAATGTTTAGTTGAGTTTATTGCTGCCAAAGGAGGGTCAACCAGTTATTAAATCCAAGAGTTCACATACCTTTTCCACCCTGCACTGTGAATGCTTACACTGTGTGTTCAATGTGTTATTAGTTTAAGCAGACTGTGTTTGTCTATTGTTGTGACCTAGATGAAGATCAGATCAAATTTCTTGACCAATGTATGCAGAAATCCAGGTATTTCCAAAGGGTTCACATACTTTTTCTTGCCACTGTATCTTTTGTTCTCACCAGACTGTTCCCACAACCCAATGAAACATTCTGGGAACCTTTTTTAAAGAACATATTAAATGTGTTCTAGGAATGTTCTTGCGACATCAGGTCGAATGTTTTCTTCAAACGTTCTATAATCTTCACCACGACTGAACAGTTTTTGGGTTATGACTTGCCATGACCTAACGAATGTTATGGGTACTTTCACATAACCAATTTTGGTTTGCTGGGTTTTTACTCTCTTTTTCCACCTTCTTTCTCCCCCTCTCTCACCACCCCCTTGGCTTAGTGCCATGTTCCCACCAAAACACTCACTGTCTAACATAAATATTAGCCTATATATGTGACTTGCCTAGATTTGCCTACCTTTTTTGGTGCCTGTCTGCTCAACTATCTGCTCTCCAACTGGAGAGGCCAGTGAAAGCCACTTCACTGAGTGGATCTGCTTGACGTATTTAACATCTAGCTGCCTAGCTATATCCACGTGGAGTTGGTTTGATGGGCTGTGGAGGTGGACTGTTGATCGGCCTGAGAGTGGCAGAGAGGAGAGATGAAGAGAGGTGAAGTGAATTGCACACTGTTGAGGCAGAGAGGCCCATTGAACTGGAAACTATGAACTCTGGGATGCACTCTTTTCCATTCTTTGTCTATCTCTCTCTCTCTCTGTCCCTCTCTCTGTCTCTCTCCCCATCCCCTTCTCTCTGTCCCTCTCTCTCGAATCAAGTCAAAGGGCTTTATTGGCATGGGAACACATGTTTACATTGCCAAAGCAAGTGAAATAAATAATTGTGAAATTAACAAGCAAAAATTAACAGTAAACATTACGCTCACAAAAGTTCAAAAGGAATGGAAACATTTCAAATGTCATATTATGGCTATATACAGTGTAATGATGTGCAAATTGTTAAAGCACAAAAGGAAAAATAAATAACCATAAATATGGGTTGTATTTACAATGGTGTTTGTTCTTCACTGGTTGCCCTTTTTTTGTGTGGCAACAGGTCACAACTATTGCTGCTGTGATGTCACACTGTGGTATTTCACCTAATATACAGTGTATTCATAAAGTATTCAGACCCCTTGACTTTTTCCACATTTTGTTATGTTACAGCCTTATTCTAAAATGGATTAAATTGTTTTTTACCCTCATCAATCTACACACAATAAATACCCCATGATGACAAAGCAAAAACAGTTTTTTGACATTTTTGTGAATTTATATTTTAAAAAAGACTGAAATATTGCATTTACATAAGTATTCAGCCACTTTACTCAGTACTTTGTGGAAGCACCTTTGGCAGCGATTACAGCCTCGAGTCTTCTTGGGTATTACGCTACAAGCTTGGCACACCTGTATTTGAGGAGTTTCTCCCATTCTTCTCTGCAGATCCTCTCAAGCTCTGTCAGGTTGTATGGGGAGCGTCGCTCCACAGCTATTTTCAGATCTCTCCAGAGATCGATCGGGTTCAAGTCCAGACTCTGGCTGGGCCACTCAAGGACATTCAAAAGACTTGTCCCAAAGCCACTCTTGCATTGTCTTGGCTGTGTGCTTAGGGTCATTGTCCAGTTGGAAGGTGAACCTTTACCCCAGTCTGAAGTCCTGAGCAGTCTGGAGCAGGTTTTCATCAAGGATCTCTCTGTACTTTGCTCCGTCCGTCTTTGCTTCATTCCTGACAAATCTCCCAGTCCCTGCCACTGAAAAACATCCACACAGCATGGTGCTGCCACCACCTTTCCTCACCATAGGGATGGTGCCAGGTTTCCTCCAGACGTGACGCTTGGCATTCAGGCCAAATAGTTCAATCTTGGTTTCATCAGACCAGTTACTGAGGAGTGGCTTCCGTCTGGCTACCGTAAATGCCTGATTGGTGGAGTGCTGCAGAGATGGTTGTCCTTCTGGAAGGTTCTCCCATCTCCGCAGGGGAACTCTGGTCCCTTCACTGACCAAGGCACTTCTCCCCTGATTGCACAGTTAGGCCGGGCGGCCAGCTCTAGGAAGAGTGTTGGTGGTTCTAAACTTTTTCCATTTAAGAATGATGGTGGCCACTGTATTCTTGGGGACCTACAATGCTGCATAAATTGTTAGGTACCCTTCCTCAGATCTGTGCCTCGACACAATCCTGTCTCGGAGCTCTACGGACAATTCCTTCGACCTCGTGGCTCTGGCATGCACTGTCAACTGTGGGACCTTATATAGACAGGTGTGTGACTTTCCAAATCATGTCCAATCAATTGAATTTACCACAGGTGGACTCCAATCAAGTTGTAGAAACATCTCAAGGATGATCAATGGAAGCAGGATGCACCGGAGCTCAATTTCGAGTCTGATAGAAAAGGGTCTGAATACTTATGTAACTAAGGGTTTTCTGTTTTTTATTTGTAATACAATTGCAAAAATGTCTCAACCTGTTTTCACTTTGTCATTATGTGATATTGTGTGTGGATTGATGAGGAATTGTTATTTAATCAATTTTAGAATATGGTTGTAACGTAACAGAATGTTGAAAAAGGGAAGGGGTCTGAATACTTAATGAATGCATTGTATGAAAATTGGATTTGTTTTAAAATTCTTTGTGGGTCTGTGAGGGAAATATGAGTCTATAATATGGTCATACATTTGACAGGAGGTTAGGAAGTGAAGCTCAGTTTCCACCTCATTTTGTGGACAGTGTTCACATAGCCTGTCTTCTCTTGAGAGCCAGGTCTGCCTACGGCGGCCTTTCTCAATAGCAAGGCTATGCTCACTGAGTCTGTACATAGTGAAAGCTTTCCTTAAGTTTGGTTCAGTCACAGTGGTCAGGTATTCTGTCACTGTGTACTCCCTGTTTCGGGCCAAGTTGCATTCTTGTTTGCTCTGTTTATGGCTAATTCTTTCCAATGTGTCAAGTAATTATCTTTTTGTTTTCTCATGATTTGGTGGGTCTAATTGTGTTGCTGTCCTGGGGCTCTGTGGGGTGTGTTTGTGTTTGTGAACAGAGCCCCAGGACCAGCTTGCTTAGGGGACTATTCTCTAGTTCAGTGGTTCCCAAACTTTTTATAGTCCTGTACCGCTTCAAACATTCAACCTCCAGCTGTGTACCCCCTCTAGCACCAGGGTCAGCGCACTCTCAATTGTTGTTTTTTGCCATCATTGTAAGCCTGCCACACACACACACACACACACACACTATACAACATATTTATTAAATGTCACATTGTTCGTAATAATGATGGTCGGACCAAGGCGCAGCGTACGTAGTGTTCCACATACTTTTAATGAATAAAGTGAAACTTAAGCAAATACAAAAAAATAATAAAGGAACCGTGACGAAAATGCAGCGCTAACAGGCAACTAAACATAAACAATATCCCATAACCCACAGGTGGAAAAAAATGTTACTTAAGTATGATACCCAATTAGAGACAACGATAACCAGCTGCCTCTAATTGGGAATCATACAAATCACCAACATAGAAAATCAAACCTCGAACCCCACATAGAAAATATAAACTAGAAAAGCCCCCCAGTCACGCCCTGACCTACTCTACCATAGAAAATACAGGCTTCTAATGGTCAGGACGTGACACTAAACAAGAATGAGTGTGAGCTTTTGTCACAACCGGGCTCGTGGGAAGTGACAAAGAGCTCTTATAGGACCGGGGCACAAATAATAATATAATAATAATCAATAATTTTGCTCTTTATTTAACCATCTTACATATATCACCTTATTTGTTCATCGAAAATTGTGAATAACTCACGACAGGTCAATGAGAAGGGTGTGCTTGAAAGGATGAACATAACTGCAATGTTGGGTTGTATTGGAGAGAGTCTCACTCTTAAATCATTTTCCACACACAGTCTGTGCCTGTATTTAGTTTTCATGCTAGTGAGGGCCGAGAATCCACTCTCACATAGATCGGTACGTGGTTGCAAAAGGCATCAGTGTCTTAACAGTGCGATTTGCCAAGGCAGGATACTCTGAGCGCAGCCCAATCCAGAAATCTGCCAGTGGCTTCTGATTAAATTCAAATTTCACAAAACCGCTTGTTGCAATTTCGATGAGGCTCTTGTTCAGATATCGGGACATAAGTGGAATGGAGGCAGGGCATGAAATGGATAATGAATCCAGTTGTTTGTGTCGGGAAAAGTACTTGCGTAATTGCGCACTCAACTCACGCAGGTGCTTCACTATATCACATTTGACATTGTCCGTAAGCTTGAGTTAATTTGCACACAAAAAAATCATACAATGATAGAAAGACCTGTGTGTTGTCCATGTTAATGTAGACTTAGAAGAGCTTTAACTTCTTAATCAAAGCCTCAAGTTTGTCCCGCACATTGAATACAGTTGCGGAGAAGCCCTGTAATCCTAGATTCAGATCACTCAGGCGAGAAAAAACATCACCCAGATAGGCCAGTCATGCAAGCAGTCAGACAAGTGAAATTGATGGTCAGTAAAGACCATTTCAAGCTCGTCTCTACATTAAATATTTTTCCCCTTGATAACCAGTAAAAGCGTTACATGGTCGCTGCCCATATCATTGCATAGTGCAGAAAATACACGACAGGGGCCTTGCTTTAACAAAGTTAACCATTTTCACTGTATTGTCCAAAACGTCTTTTAAGCTGTCCGGCATTCCCTTGGCAGCAAGAGCCTCTCGGTGGATGCTGCAGTGTACCCAAGTGGCGTCGGGAGTAACTGCCTGCACGTGTTACCAGTTCACTATGTCTCCCTGTCATGGCTTTTGCACCATCAGTACAGATGCCATGAGCAGCAGCTATGTTTGGCTACATACGGACCGTTAGTGGAATTCCCGCGAGAGAGTAACGATTAATGTGATTGGATGATAATTATTTGACTAGGCTACCTGTATTTGACATTGTGTTGTTATTTCGCTGAACACTAGATGGTTACATTTTATTTTTGCCAGTGAAACGAGGCAATTTTATTGTATAAAAAAAAGCTTAATCACTTTTTTATTTGGTGTACCACCAACGGCATTGCGTGTACCTATGGGGGTAGGGTTTGTCATGGAAGGCTTGGGAATCAATTCCTTTTTGTTGGTTGTAGAATTGATTGGCTCTTTTTTCTGGATTTTGATAATTTGCTGGTATCATCCTAATTCTGCTTTCTCTCTCTCTCTGTCTCTCTCCCCGTCCCCCTCTCTCTCTCTCTCTCTCTCTCTCTCTCTGCTAATCGGCAGATGTAGCACCAGTTTTGTGATTTTCCAGCTCATTTCCAGCAGCCATTCTTGGTTAGGGAACATACATTACCAAACAGCTTGTTATTCAAAGTTTATTTTGCAGAAAGGCAGAGGAAGAGGTATGATGACAATGTTCAAATGCAGCAGCCCATATGCATTGATGAGTATTTGAGGATGTGTGAACTAAATGTCAACACAGTGTTTTTTTTCTGGAGGCATTAGAGCCATCCTCAATAATCAGACATGTTATTACTGTAACTACTAGCAGAATATCTCTATCTTGTGAGTGGGAGAACATTCAGAAAATATAGCTGTTTTCTTCCCTCATTCTTTTTCTCTCTCTCTCTCTCTCTCTCTCTCTCTCCATCTCTCTCCTCTCTCTCTCTCTCTCTCACCATCTCTCTCTCTCACCATCTCTCTCTCTCTCTCTCCTCTCTCTCTCTCTCTCACCATCTCTCTCTCTCTCACTCACCATCTCTCTCTCTCTCACCATCTCTCTCTCTCTCACTCACCATCTCTCTCTCTCCTCTCTCTCACTCACCATCTCTCTCCTCTCTCACTCACCATCTCTCTCTCTATCACCATCTCTCTCGCTCTCTCACCATCTCTCACCATCTCTCTCTCTCTCACCATCTCTCTCCATCTCTCTCTCTCTCACCATCTCTCTCTCTCTCTCTCTCACCATCTCTCTCCATCTCTCTCTCTCTCACCATCTCTCTCCATCTCTCTCTCTCTCATCATCCATCTCTCGCCATCTCTCTATCACCATCTCTCTCTCGCTCATCCATCTCTCACCATCTCTCACCATCTCTCTCACCATCTCTCTCGCTCTCTCACCATCTCTCTCGCTCTCTCACCATCTCTCTCTCTCACCATCTCTCTCTCTCTCTCACCATCTCTCTCGCTCTCTCTCTCTCTCTCTCTCACATCATCTCTCACCATCTCTCTCGCTCTCTCTCACCATCTCTCTCACCATCTCACCATCTCTCTCGCTCTCTCTCATCTCTCTCTCTCACCATCTCTCTCTCATCTCTCTCTCTCTCTCGCCATCTCTCTCTCTCGCCATCTCTCTCTCACCATCTCTCTCTCACCATCTCTCTCTCTCACCATCTCTCACCATCTCTCACCATCTCTCTCACCATCTCTCTCTCTCTCTCTCCATCTCTCTCACCATCTCTCTCTCACCTCACCTCTCTCTCTCTCACCATCTCTCTCTCTCACCATCTCTCACCATCTCTCTCCTCTCTCTCACCATCTCTCTCTCTCACCATCTCTCTCTCTCACCATCTCTCACCATCTCTCTTTCTCTCTCACCATCTCTCTCTCTCACCATCTCTCTCTCTCACCATCTCTCTCTCACCATCTCTCTCTCTCATCTCTCACCTCTCTCTCTCTCTCACCATCTCTCTCTCTCTCACTCATCCATCTCTCTCTCACCATCTCTCACCATCTCTCTCTCTCACCATCTCTCTTGCTCTCTCACCATCTCTCTCTCACCATCTCTCTCTCTCTCACCATCTCTCACCATCTCTCTTTCTCTCTCACCATCTCTCTCTCACCATCTCTCACCATCTCTCTCTTTCTCTCTCACCATCTCTCTCTTTCTCTCTCACCATCTCTCTCGCTCTCTCTCTCTCCTCTCTCTCTCTCTCTCACCATCTCTCTCCATCTCTCTCCATCTCTCTCTCTCTCTCTCACCATCTCTCTCTCTCTCTCACCATCTCTCTCACCATCTCTCTCACCATCTCTCTCTCTCACCATCTCTCTCTCTCACCATCTCTCTCTCACCATCTCTCTCTCACCATCTCTCTCACCATCTCTCTCTCACCATCTCTCTCTCTCACCATCTCTCTCTCCATCTCTCTTCTCTCTCACCATCTCTCTTTCTCTCTCACCATCTCTCACCATCTCTCTCTCTCTCATCTCTCTCTCTCTCTCTCTCACCCTCTCTCTCTCTCTCCATCTCTCACCTCTCTCTCTCTCTCTCACCTCTCTCTCTCTCACCATCTCTCTCTCTCTCACCATCTCTCACCCTCTCTCTTTCTCTCTCACCATCTCTCTCTCTCACCATCTCTCTCTCTCTCTCACCATCTCTCTCTCACCATCTCTCTCTCACCATCTCTCTCTCTCTCTCTCACCATCTCTCTCTCTCTCACCATCTCTCTTGCTCTCTCACCATCTCTCTTTCTCTCTCACCATCTCTCACCATCTCTCTTTCTCTCTCACCATCTCTCTCTCTCTCACCATCTCTCACCATCTCTCTTTCTCTCTCACCATCTCTCTCTCTCTCACCATCTCTCTCTCTCTCTCTCTCTCTCTCTCACCATCTCTCTCACCTCTCTCTCACCATCTCTCTCTCTCTCTCTCACCATCTCTCTCTCACCATCTCTCTCTCTCACCATCTCTCTCTCTCTCTCTCTCTCTCTCTCTCTCTCACCATCTCTCTCTCTCTCTCTCACCATCTCTCTCTCTCACCATCTCTCTCTCTCACCATCTCTCTCTCTCTCTCACCATCTCTCTCTCTCACCATCTCTCTCTCACCATCTCTCTCACCATCTCTCTCTCTCACCATCTCTCTCTCTCACCATCTCTCTCTCACCATCTCTCTCTCTCACCATCTCTCTCTCACCATCTCTCTCTCACCATCTCTCTCTCACCATCTCTCTCTCTCTCTCTCTCACCATCTCTCTCTCATCTCTCTCTCTCTCACCATCTCTCTCTCTCTCACCATCTCTCACCATCTCTCTCTCTCTCTCTCACCATCTCTCTCTCGCCATCTCTCTCTCTCTCTCACCATCTCTCTCTCGCCATCTCTCTCTCTCTCACCATCTCTCTTGCTCTCTCACCATCTCTCTCGCTCTCTCACCATCTCTCTCGCTCTCTCTCACCATCTCTCTCTCGCCATCTCTCTCTCTCTCACCATCTCTCTCTCACCATCTCTCACCATCTCTCTCTCTGTACAGAACGTGGTCCAGTGGTGTCCTCCGCTCTCCAGTGTGCTGCCCTCCTCTTCCCAGTTCACTGCCCCTCTGTCTGTCTGGTAAGAACTATACTATACCTTACTATAATATACTATACTACTACTCTACTTGATCTGATTTAAACAGCTCTTATTTTTATTATAGTTAAACAATAAGAAACATCATTAAATGTACAATGCAGAATAATGGTCCTATTACGTGTGTATCACCTCTAGGACCAGGCAATTATGTTATATCTACTGTAACCCTTTACAGACAGAACGCAGCAACAGTAACATGTCGATAGCGACAACTGATAACTTTTCAGACAATTTAAAAAAGTGCTGCATCAGGTCTGTACCTTTTCAGACAGCAGAATTCTGCTCCGGCGTAAAATGTTCCGTTTTTTTTTTTCTCTGACAACAATAAATGTAGCTGATTGATGTGCTGCTGTGTTGTTTTTTTTAATGGTATTTCTACTAAATGTCTTGGTATGTCACAGTATTTAACAAACATTAAAGTACTTTTGTAGGAGAGAGTGGTCTGCACGCAGGCAAACTGGCTGCGCGCAGCAGCTCGAAATTATTGGAATGACATTTCTGGTTGCTTAGTGATGGAATTTAGTCCCGCTTCATAAGTGGCATTCCTTTACAGACACGTAAAATGGCCGGTCATATCACCAGAGAAGGTTTTGTGTCTGCATTTAAAAAAACGTAGTATAGCCTACCCTAACAGACAGACAAACAAACATACCATAGCCAAGGGGCTTCCAAAGGGCCACTTTCCATTTTGTCTGAAAAGCGAAATACGTACAGGCTACCAGTAGTCTACTGTAATTTCATGAGGCAAACATTATGTAACGAGTGCGCTGAGAGTTGGAAAGCAAGTTCAGGGAGTGAGTGTTTTAAAATAAACAATGAACACGAAACACAACCAACGCACCGACATGAAAACAGAGTCAATAACACCTGAGGAAAGAGCCAAGGGGAGTGACGGATATAGGGAAGATCATCAAGGAGGTGATGGAGTCCAGGTGAGTGTCATGAGGCGCAGGTGAGCGAGACGATGGTGACAGGTGTGCGAGATAATCAGCAGACTGATGACCTTGAGGCTGGAGAGGCAGTATACGTGACAAATGAAGAGTAGGCTACCCCCAAGCTCGCAAGATTGAAGACATTGGTGCGATGAATAGGCTAGGATATTCTTTATTTATTAATAATTAAAAAATACATTTGACCCCCTTTTTCTCCCCAATTTTGTGATATCCAATTGCGATCTTGTCTCATCGTTGCAACTCCCCAACGGGAGAGGCAAAGTTAGAGTCTTGCATCCTCCAAAAGGTCGACCCGCCAAGCCACGTCTCCAAGCCTCTTAACACCCGCTGGCTTAACCCAGAAGCACCAATGTGTCGGAGGAAACACCGGTCAACTGACAAACAGAAGTCAGCTTGCAGGCGCCCAGCCCGCCACAAGGAGTCACTAGAGCGCAATGAGCTAAGTAAAGCCCCCTGGCCAAAGACCGCTGCGCCACTCGGATGGCCCTAGGCTAGGATATTCTACACACAACAGACAGAAGACCAAACACTCACTTGCATCATTAGCAAAGAGACAGATCAGGCAGGACAGTGTGAGGGAGAGAGAGGCAGAAGTAGAAGCGTGCTCATATGTTTTGGTAATTTGCATCTCGCAATATCTTGTCTTGCATGCCTTGCAAATTCACCAAGTAGCCTAAAGTTTGCCTCTTCCGCTCTGGTTTTACTTGAATTACACAAGTTCCCCATAGCCTTTTGGTTATAACAAGGAAAATAAGATGTTTTGTGATCACTGAACTGTTTTTGGTTAGGGATCCCAAATTCATTTAAATGTTTTAATGTTTCACGACGTTTTAATGTTCACACCCCTAAGCTATACTGACTTACTACTTCAAAAGTAGTACTTTGAGGTTAGAGATCCATGAGATGTTTCAAGTAAACTGCCATTTGTGATACCAATAATTATTTCTAAATATCTACTCATCTTCAGAAATCCATAGAAGTCAGGTATTTGGTGAAAAGGAGAGAGACTTTGGGGATGGAAGAAACCAAACATGAGGCCTACCAGTAGTGTTGTGTTCGAGACCACCTAAAGTGAGACTGATCCAAGATTGGGGGGGGACAAGGGGTCCGAGACCGATTCAAGACCGAAACCAGAAATATGCGATTCCAATTCAAGACCACGATTGCAATTTTGTCAAATCAGCACCATAACCAGATTTCAAAATGTCCAGTATTTCTGTGCTCATATTTCAGAACAACATATGGATTCTTTAGACATTCTAAATAGTGAAAAAATGCATGCTGAGGGAAAATAGAGCCACTCTACACATGTGACTTACTGGCTCAATTTGGTCATGGTGTTTTTTACATTGGATAAAAGTAAAGACACAGAGCCAGAAAATGGTATATCCTACACTAGAGTTGAGGAACAATGGGAAAGTAATTCTGCTTTTGAAAGTTGATAAACTTATAACCTCACTTTTGAGAAAATGGCCCTTGAATGTTTTTGTAAACCTACTGGAGAGCTCTTCTTTGTCTACACCCATTCAGCATCGTTCACACCCACTTAAGCCTTAGCCCCACCTATCTCTTTAAGGACTTGCATGAGGCCATGTACTAAACAACCAAACATTTCAAGACTCAACGCTGGTTTATACTACGGGTGTGTTCGTAAATTCAATCTGGAGTACCAGAGTGCGCTCTGGGCATTCGTAAACTCAGAGCATTGTCAGATTGTTAGTTCGTAAATTCACAGTGTTTCGCTCTCAGATCGTTCAGAGCGCACACTGGACGCTCTGGCCGAGGAGTAGGGTTGATCCGAGCGTTCTCACCTAACAACAGCAGTCAAGCACCCAAAGCACCCAGCTAGCTAAACAATGAACCATAATCCCAACTCATAACGTTACTACCCTGCATGAATCTGCATGTAGCTATCCAACTAGGCTCAATGTTAGTTAGCTAGCCAACATTAGGCTATGACTTGCAATGCAAATGGCTCTGAGATATGAATAATATTACTAAACAGATCATACACGTAGCGTTAGCTAGTAAGCCAGTCAGCTAACGTTAGCTAGCCTACAGTACACTTGAACTTGAAATGAAAACGACTTTCTGACGCTTCTCACTCTCTGTCACGGATGCCATGGTTGCCTTTAGTTTGAATGTAATCCGGACACAGGTGTTTTATACAACAGCCTTCTGTGTGTTCTCTTTTTGACTTCCTCTGCATATTTGCAATCAAACGCCAGAACTTTCTCCATCTCCTTAGCTATCATACTTTAATTCCACCGGGCATTCCACTAGTTTAAAAACTCGGGTCCTCAAGAAAAGTGGAGAGCAACACTTTTGCAGTTCTTCTACGTGATATCTTTCAAAAAAAAATCTGAGTTCGAAAAGATGACCTACACATACTGACTGACCATCTCATGTTATAGACACAAGCGTGCTACATGGCAGACTAATCCGAACTCATCTCTCAGCATGTCCAGCCCATCCATTATCTCAGACAATCATGGCTAGCAGGAAGGTTCCTGACTTTTTCCGTGGCTAAACCAACTAGGCTTGTAATTTAACAATTGTCTTTGTAATTATGTATGACATACAAGTTTGTTATTAAGGCACATGAAAGTTCACTTGCTCCAGAAGGCATTTCTGCCCAAAAATGCATTTTGTAAAAAAATAAAAGTTTACATTCAAATAACTCTCCTGTGAAGTAGTGCACGACATACGCCTAGTTTCCTGAAACGAGTCACAAATTATTACTAACCCAAACACAGTGGGGAACAAGGGGCCTTCTACATCTTCAGAGAATGGCTAAGGATTTCTAAAATAATGATTATAGTAATATAATAATGATAATTATATTACTATTTTAAATGATGTTCTGATTTAAGCTGTTCAGTTTTTTTTGGAATGGACAACGAGCCACGCTGAAGAGAATAAAAGATCCAATCAGGATTTTTCTTTGCTGGTCTCTGGGGAGATACATCTAGTAGGCTAAGTCAACCATTGGCTAAGCCATCAGAAGCTAGATTAGCGCTCGACTATGCATATAATTGACAGCTTTGGAAAGAAGACACTCTGACGTTTCCAAAACTGCAAAGATATTGTCTGTGAGTGCCACAGAACTGATGTTACAGGCGAAACCCAGATAAAAATCCAACCAGGAAGTGCCGCATTTTTTGAAACCGCCTCATGCTAATGACTCCTTATATGGCTGTGAATGAGCTATGAATGAGCTTACATTTTCCACGTATTCCCCAAGGTGTCTACAGCATTGTGACGTCTTTTTAGGCATTTCCATTGAAGAATGGCTGTAAGGGACCATATATAGCATGTGGGTCACATGGTGTCTCCCGCAGAAAATCTTGCGTAAAATACTGAGGTAGCCATTTTTCCAATCGCTTCTTATAAGAAACCAATTGCCTCGACGGATATATTATCGAATATATTTGTTAAAAACACCTTGAGGATGGATCCTAAACAACGTTTGCCGTGTTTCTGTCGATATTATGGAGCGAATTTTGAAAAAGGTTTGGCGTTATAGTTGTAGCATTTTTCCGGTCGATTTCTCAACCATGCATGATGAAGAAACGGGAGCTATTTCGCCTACAAAAATAATATTTTTGGAAAAAAGGAACATTTTCTATCTAACTGGGAGTCTCCTGAGTGAAAGCATCTGAAGTTCTTCAAAGGTAAATGATTTAATTTGGTTGCTTTTTTTATTTTTGTGAAAATGTTGCCTGCTGCCAGCAGAGCCTAGCATAGCATTATGCCATGATAAACGTACACAAATGCTTGTCTAGCGTTGGCTGTAACGCATATTTTGAAAATCTGAGATGACAGTGTTGTTAACAAAAGGCTAAGCTTGTGTTTGAATATATTTATTTCATTTCATTTGTGATTTTCATGAATAGGAAAAGTTTATAGGGGTATTTATGTCCGCTGCGTTATGCTAAAGCATTTGAGAATATGATTACGCTCCCAGATACGGGATTGCTCGTCGCAAGAGGTAACAACAAGCAACCTCTGACAAAAGTCCCTCTACTTCTATTTGAGGTGAAAATTATGAATTAGACACCTTATCGATAGCAACAGCTCATGGTCCTCCTGGAATCATAAGTTGTTTTTTTTACTCAATGAAGGAACGTAGTCCGAGAAACACTGGTGAATGTCTTGCTCGAGCTGTGTATGCAACTGGTTCACCTCTGATGCTCACAGGCAATGTGTATTGGAAGAGATTTCTGAATGTTCTTCACCCAGCATACACCCCTCCAACCAACCAGACAGACATGCTTTATCTACTCATTTGCTGGATGCATATTTCAACAGAGTTCAAATAAAGGTCAAGCAAATCATAGAGAAAGCAGACTGTATTGCAATCCTCTCTGATGGGTGGTCAAATGTTCGTGGGCAAGGGATAATTAACTACAAAATCTCCACCAGTATTCTGTAAGAGCACAGACACAAGTGACAACAGACACACCGGTCTCTACATTGCCGATGAGCTGAAGGTAGTCAATGACCTTGGACCACAGAAGGTATTTGGACTGGTGACAGACACTGCTGTGAACATGAAGGCTGCTTGGTCTAAAGTCCTACCCTCACATCCCACCCATTGGCTGTGCTGCTCATGCATTGAATCTGCTCCTCAAGGACATCATGGCACTGAAAAAAATGGATACACTCTACAAGAGAGCCAAGGAAATGGTTAGGTATGTGAAGGGTCATCAAGTTATAGCAGCAGGCCTCCCGGGTGGCGCAGTGGTTAAGGGCGCTGTACTGCAGCGCCAGCTGTGCCACCAGAGACTCTGTCGTAACCGGCCGTGACCGGGAGGTCTGTGGGGCGACGCACAATTGTGGGGCGACACACAATTGGCCTAGCGTCACCTGGGTTAGGGAGGGTTTGGCCGGTAGGGAAATCCTTGTCTCATCGCACACCAGCAACTCCTGTGGCGGGACGGGCGCAGTGTGCGCTAACCAAGGTTGCCAGGTGCACGGTGTTTCCCCCGACACATTGGTGCGGCTGGCTTCCGGGTTGGATGCGCGCTGTGTTAAGAAGCAGAGCGGCTTGGTTGGGTTGTGTATCGGAGGACGCATGACTTTCAACCTTCGTCTCTCCCAAGCCCGTACGGGAGTTGTAGCGCTGAGACAAGATAGTAGCTACTAAAACAATTGGATACCACGAAATTGGGGAGAAAAAGGGGTAAAATAAAAAAAAAATATAAAAAAAAGTTAGAGCAGCAATCTACCTCACCAAGCAAAGTGAGAAGAATAGGAGCACCACATTGATCTCCCCAGCAACACCTGTTGTTGGGGTGGTGTTGTCATCATGTTTGACTGTCTCCTGGAGGGAAAGGAGTCTCTCCAAGAAATGGCCATATCACAGTCTGCCGATATGGACAGCCCCATCAAGAGGATCCTCCCGGATGATGTATTTTTCAGCAGCCTGAAACTCCTAAAACCTATTGCAGGAGCCATTGCACGGGTTTAGGGAGACAATGCTATCCTGTCTGATGTTCAGACTCTGCTTGCAGATGTAAGAGAAGAAATCCATACTGCCATAACACTTCCGTAACACTTCACTGTGGCTCTAAGCAGAGGAAACTACAGTTCTGAAATACATCATAAAGCGTGAAGACTTCCACCTGAAGCCCATACACGCTGCAGCGTACATGTTGGACCTCGTGTATGTTGGCAAGAGCATCCTGTCTGGTGCAGAGATCAACAAGGCCTATGGTGTCATCACTACCATATCTCGCCACCTTGGCCTGAATGAGGGCACGATTCTTGGCAGTCTGGCGAAGTACACTTCCAAGCAAGGGCTTTGGGGTGGAGATGCAATATGGCAAGATATATGCTAACTGGATAACAGTCGTTCAAGTTCTTGGTAGCTAACCAAATGAGTCCTGCATCTATAGTTGTGTATAGCCACTGAAAAACAATATGAGGGGAAAAAGACAATCACTCACCCACTCCTCCAATGGCATGGCATGGCATGGCGTCCTCCTAGCTAATGCTAGGCTCTGTATTTTTTGCTTGCTACAATAGATACGCTAGCCTATTAGCCACGTTATGAATGATTTGGGGTCATTGCCCTTGTTAGTTTGATTGTATTGACATTTCCAGCATTAGTTACATTTGTCCGTTTTTGTCCAGAATATTTAGTCATTCAAACTGAAACAGTGCATCCTGAATGGAGGCAGCAAACAATGTACCAGGCCAACTGTGATTTACAACCTGATAGCAATATTTGTTGGACTGCCAAGAAATGTTTGGGTGAATTATGTAAATCATGCATTGAACTGCATCCATCTATTCTGCCAACAATGCCTTCGTGTACAGTCGTGGCCAAAAGAATGACACACACATTAATTTTCACAAAGTCTGCTGCCTCAGTTTGTATGATGGCAATTTGCATATACTCCAGAATGTTATGAAGCGTGATCAGATGAATTGCAATTAATTGCAAAGTCCCTCTTTGCCATGCAAATGAACCGAATCCCCCAAAAAACATTTCCACTGCATTTCAGCCCTGCCACAAAAGGACCAGCTGACATCATGTCAGTGATTCTCTCGTTAACACAGATGTGAGTGTTGACGAGGACAAGGCTGGAGATCACTGTCATGCTGATTGAGTTCGAATAACAGACTGGAAGCTTCAAAAGGAGGGTGGTGCTTGGAATCATTGTTCTTTCTCTGTCAACCATGTTTACCTGCAAGGAAACACGTGCCGTCATCATTGCTTTGCACAAAAAGGGCTTCACAGGCAAGGATATTGCTGCCAGTAAGATTGCACCTAAATCAACCATTTACCGGATCATCAAGAACTTCAAGAAGAGCGGTTCAATTGTTGTGAAGAAGCCTTCAGGGCGCCCAAGAAAGTCCAGCAAGTTTCAGGACCGTCTCCTAAAGTTGATTCAGCAGCGGGATCGAGGCACCACCAGTACAGAGCTTGCTCAGGAATGGCAGCAGGCAGGTGTGAGTGCATCTGCATACACAGTGAGGCAAAGACTTTTGAAGGATGGCCTGGTGTCAACAAGAGCAGCAAAGAAGATACTTCTCTCCAGGAAAAACATAATGAACAGACTGATATTCTGCACAAGGTACAGGGATTGGACTGCTGAAGACTGGGGTAAAGTCATTTTCTCTGAATTCCCTTTCCGATTGTGGGGCATCCTGAAAAAGCTTGTCCGGAGAAGACAAGGTGAGCACTACCATCTGTGTCATGCCAACAGTAAAGCATCCTGAGACCATTCATGTGTGGGGTTGCTTCTCAGCCAAGGGAGTGGGCTCACTCACAATTTTGTGTAAGAACACAGCCATGAATAAAGAATGGTACCAATACATCCTCCAAGACCAACTTCTCCCAACCATCCAGTAACAGTTTGGTGACGAGCGATGTCTTTTCCAGCATGATGGAGCATCTTGCCATAAGGCAAAAGTGATAACTAAGTGGCTTGGGGAACAAAAAATCGATATTTTGGGTCCTGAATCCCACTGAGAACTTGTGGTCAATCCTCAAGAGGCGGGTGGACAAACAAAAACCCACAAATTCTGACAAACTCCAAGCATTGATTATGCAAGAATAGGCTGCCATCAGCCAGGATGTGGCCCAGAAGTTAATTGACAGCATGCCAGGGCGGATTGCAGAGGTCTAGAAAAAGAAGGGTCAACACTGCAAATATTGACTCTTTGCATCAACTTCATGTAATTGTCAATAAAAGCCTTTGACACTTATGAAATGCTTTTAATTATACTTCAGTATTCCATAGTAACATCTGACAAAAATATCTAAAGACACTGAAGCAGCAAACTTTGTGGAAATTAATATTTGTGTCATTCTCAAAACTTTTGGCCACGACTGTACGTCATATTTGACTCGTCACTTTGAGTCAAATGGTTCCTATTTTTAAAACCTCTCATGAAGTTGGTTGGTCTGTGAATTCGATTTTTTTGTGATATTATGATTGTCTGTTTGTTTCATATCTGCAAAGTAGTTAAAACACTGTCAGTTCCACTTTAAACTTTAGGTCACAGGTTACTTTGTGTGCTAAATGTGAAAAGTTTTTTTTTTTTGCAATGGGAAGTAATAGTTGTGCATTTTGCCAAAAAGTTTCCAAACAACCTGCCCAGCAAAGGACAGGCACCCTGTGTGAAAAATCATGTCTTATGCTTTTTTAAATTGAGTTTTCACTCTCAAAATCCCACGTAAAAAAAAAAAGTCCACACAATGCTTAAACCACAATAATCTGTTTGGGTGGACCTGTCAGGGCCTGGCTCTCCAGTGGGTGGGCCTCTGTCCACCCAGGCCCATCCATGTCTACTCCCCTGATGCAAATAGCGCATGATGACAATTGTGCATCACAAATAGCCAACTAACCAACACTTCTGACTAAACTTTTACAATACCTGGTTTGCAGACACATTGTTGACTTAGTTAGCATTTCCTAATAGATATCATAAGTTGAAGATCTTTCATACCCTACCGGCTACCGATGTCCTCCTTCTATGAGCTGCTGCATGGTAAAACCAGTTGAGATCTGCACACTCTTGCTGTCTGCAGATGATACTCCGCTGAAACTAGGCTATACTTGTATGTGCTGCGCATTGGAATATCTTTCATGGAATTTGCGATTGTGTAGGCTACTTTGTGCATGATTTCTCTATTGTACTACATAATTGATGTCGTATACCTCCGCTACACTCTTTTGATACGCATCAGTAGGGATTAAGAAATGAGTATAAGCAATGCCCCCTGACAAAGTGGGTTTCTACCTGTGTATACCCTCTACTACACCAATGGACCTTTTGTGTTTTACAAAAAGTGCTCTCTCCTACATGAGTGACCTGGTATTACGGTTGCTGTCCTTTCAGCATCACCAAACCTGTCAAACACTGAAGACCTATAGGTTCACCACTGTCCTGACCTGTCACACACTGAAGACCTATAGGTTCACCTCTGTACTAACCTGTCACACTGAAGGCCTATAGGTTCACCACTGTACTAACCTGTCACACACTGAGGGCCTATAGGTTCACCACTGTACTAACATGTCTATAATAGATAGACTGCTCAAAAAAATAAAGGGAACACTTTAAACAACACAATGTAATTCCAAGTCAATCACACTTCTGTGAAATCAAACTGTCCACTTAGGAAGCAACACTGATTGACAATAAATTTCACATGCTGTTGTGCAAATGGAATAGACAACAGGTGGAAATTATAGGCAATTAGCAAGTCATGGTGTGGGGTTGCATTTCTTTGGGGGGTCGCACAGCCCTCCATGTGCTCGCCAGAGGTAGCCTGACTGCCATTAGGTACCGAGATGAGATCCTCAGACCCCTTGTGAGACCATATGCTGGTGTGGTTGGCCCTGGGTTCCTCCTAATGCAAGACAATGCTAGACCTCACGTGGCTGGAGTGTGTCAGCAGTTCCTGCAAGAGGAAGGCATTGATGCTATGGACTGGCCCGCCCGTTCCCCAGACCTGAATCCAATTGAGCACATCTGGGACATCATGTCTCGCTCCATCCACCAACGCCACGTTGCACCACAGACTGTCCAGGAGTTGGCGGATGCTTTAGTCCAGGTCTGGGAGGAGATCCTCAGGAGACCATCCGCCACCTCACCAGGAGCATGCCCAGGCGTTGTAGGGAGGTCATACAGGCACGTGGAGGCCACACACTACTGAGCCCCATTTTGTTTTAAGGACATTACATCAAAGTTGGATCAGCCTGTAGTGTGGTTTTCCACTTAATTTTGAGTGTGACTCCAAATCCAGACCTCCATGGGTTGATAAATTTGATTTCCATTGATAATTTTTGTGTGATTTTGTTGTCAGCACATTCAACTATGTAAAGAAAAAAGTATTTAATAAGAATATTTCATTCATTCAGATCTAGGATGTGTTATTTTAGTGTTACCTTTATTTTTTGAGCAGTGTATAAAGACTGTTAAGATACTGTATGAATGTTTCAAGAAAGGAGTCTACATATGTGGCCTGGCGAAGTTGTTTTATGCTCTGACTGAAAGAATGACCGAGACACTCAATATGTGGTCTGGAGTACTTCTACACTGTCTGTCGGTGAGAAATCCTTCATCTTGCATTTAATGTGCAGATATGGAAAGGAGGAGCGACATCATCGTCTTCATAATGCACTTGATTTACTTTATTCAGACCAGATAAAAAGGAACGTTGATTTATCAAGCATCCATTTCACATGCTCTATTAATTAGGCTAACGTGGTGGCAACGTGAGAGAATGAGGAACATGCATGAAACAAAACATTGTAGACCTCCACAAGTCTGGTTCATCCTTGGGAGCAATTTCCAAATGCCTGAAGGTACCACGTTCATCTGTACAAACAAAGGTACGCAAGCATAAACACCATGGGACCACACAGCTGTCATACTGCTCAGGAAGGAGACGCGTTCTGTCTCCTGGAGATGAATGTGCTTTGGTGCAAAAAGTGCAAATCAATCCCAGAACAATAGGTGTGAACAAAGGTGTGAAGATACTGGAGGAAACAGGTATAAAAGTATCTATATCCACAGTAAAACGAGTCCTATATCGACATAACCTGAAAGGCCGCTCATCAAGGAAGAAGCCACTGCTCCAAAACCGCCATACTAAAGCCAGACTACGGTTTGCAACTGCACATGGGGACAAAGATTGTACTTTTTGGAGAAATGTACTCTGGTCTGATGAAACAAAAATAGAACTGCCATAATGACCATCGTTATGTTGGAAGGAAAAAGGGGGAGGCTTGCAAGCCGAAGAACACCATCGCAACCGTGAAGCACGGGGGTGGCATCATCATGTTGTGGGCATGCTTTGCTGCGGGAGGGACTGGTACACTTCACAAAATAGATGGCATCATGAGGATGGAAGATTATGTGGATATATTGAAGCAACATCTCAAGACATCAGTCAGGAGGTTGAAGCTTGGTAGCAAATGGGTCTTCCATATGGAAAATTACCCCAAGCATACTTCCAAAGTTGTGGCAAAATGGCTTAAGGACAACAAAGTCAAGGTATTGGAGTGGCCATCACAAAGCTCTGACCTCAATCCTATAGAAAATTTGTGGGCAGAACTGAAAAAGCTTGTGCAAGCAAGGAAGGCCAAAAAACCTGACTCAGTTACACCAGCTCTGTCAGGAGGAATGGGCCAAAATTCACCCAACTTATTGTGGGAAGCTTGTGGAAGGCTACCCAAAACGTTTGACCCAAGTTACACAATTTAAAGGCAATGCTACCAAATACTAATTAGGTGTATGTAAACTTCTGACCTACTGGGAATGTGATGAAAGTAATAAAAGCTGAAATAAATCATTCTCTCCACTATTATTCTGACATTTCACATTCTTAAAATAAAGTGGTGATCCTAACTGACCTAAGACGGAATATTTACTAGGATTTAATGTCAGGAATTGTGAAAAAATAATATATTTGGCTATGGTGTATGTAAACTTCCGACTTCAAGTGTGTGTGTGTGTGTGTGTGTGTGTGTGTGTGTGTGTGTGTGTGTAGAAACCTCCCCCCCCAGTGAGCCAGGGTCTCTATAAATACTCTGGGATCCCAGTTGGCCTGAACACTGCTACCAGGAGGCTGACGGGGTGTGTGTGTGTTTGACGGACGCAGCCAATCAGTCCCCCCGGGTGTATACAATGGGGACCAGTGGTGTCAGAGAGGGGCAACATCTGTGGATGAGGCTTTTTATTTTTGTTGCAAGAAAGGGCTTCTCTATCTCTCCCTTTCAATTTCATTGCCCTGTCTCGTTCTCTCCCGCAGTATTTCCATCTCTTGACATTATCTCTCCGGACAACATTTGGCTAACAAAGGGTTCTCATTCAGACTCTTCATTGACTGTTTGCTGAAGAGGAGCACACATTAGTCCTTCCTTTAGTTGTTGCCAAATACAGTGTGGGAAATGGCGAACAGTACTGCAGTAGCGCTAGGCCATCATTAGCCAATAGGATTAGATGATATTAATGGCGTTTTAAATTCCACTCCGTTAGCTCGTGGATCTGACAGAAACCACTCCAAACACTAATGAATGGGGATAACATTACATATGACCTCGGAATAACAATCTAAAGTTTCACTATAGTTTGTTAACAAGAAATTTGTGGAGTGGTTGGAAAAACTAGTTTTATTGACTCCAACCTAAGTGTCTGTAAACTTCCCACTTCAGCTGTACATATGTTTTCCTGAGAGTCTTATCTCTCAGTGATCCGGTCATAATATTTTATAGCTTAAACCATTCAAAAGATAGAGCCACATTTTTGTAGGAAGAAAACAGAAACCGCTTTGTTAATTACACCCGCATCTAGTGGCTACTGGAGAATACTGACGTAACCCACCAAGCGCATATGTTCTCTCGCGACCCCATTTTCAAATCAGGCGACCCCGCTTGGGGTCACGACCCCTCGTTTGTGAAACCCTACACTTGGTTATCTGCCTAGAAATCTGGGAACTGGGAAGTAAACTGCCATTTAACCCCTGCCCCCTTTCCTCACCTCTCTCTCTCTCTCTCTCTCTCCCCTCTCTCTCTCTCTCTCTCTCTCCCCTTCTCTCTCTCTCTCTCTCTCTCCCCTTCTCTCTCTCTTGCTCTCTCTCTCCGTTTCTCTATATGGCCTTGTTCTATTTCGGAGGTTGGAAAATATGCTGTATTCTCATTGCTGCCTTTTCATAAGGGCAGGAGGGCACACAAATCCTATTTTATAGGTACTTATTTGGGCAGGGGGAGAATTCAGCGGTTTTGTGGTGCTTTCCCTGGAGCGAGAGAGCTCCCTCTGTTTCTTTTCCTGTCTTTTCTTTCTCTCTCTCTTCTCTCTAGCGGTCTTTCAAACCCACACACTCTCTGAGGGGGTCATGCTGAAACCGGAAGAGATGGGGCAGAGAGGAGGGAGAGGGGAGAGAGAGAGAGAGAGAGAGAGAGAGAGAGAGGAGTAGCTCTCGTTAAGAAAGAGCGCGCAAGAGAGAAGGAGTAGGGCTCTTTGAGAGAAAGTGAAAGAGAGAGAGAGAAGAAATGGGACAGACCTGCAGCAGGCCCTTACGTCTGTCTGTCTGTCTGTCTATTATTAGTCTGTCCAATAACATATTCCACTAATGACTTGTCCAGGGGGCAGCAGGGTAAGTCTATCTAGGGGATAATGACGTTCTCTTAGGCTGGAATCCAGGCTGGCCTCAGGCTCCACTGTTCCTACTGGGGCTGGGAGGTCATTGGCCCTGTGTGTGTGTGTGTGGTTGTCAGGTTTTCCATTAGGACCAGCAGCATATTCATTTACCAGACATTTAAGAAATTTACCGGACCCATATGCATTGGGTATGTAACCTGAATAGTGCGTCCACACACGGTTTCTCAGAATGACATAAATCACATTTTAGATTATGGTCATTCATATTAAAACAGAACATGCAAGTTGAGGATGCAACGATGTGCGGTCCTTTTTTAAAACCTAATTCTGATGCACACTGGAGATGGAGATGCACACTTTTTCTCAGCCATCAAGATGAGTAACGAACAACAAAATCACTATCCTATGTCAATTTACTTTCCCCCATAGTAGAAAAGTCGACCTATTCTGTCGGTCAGCTTGTCTAGAAGAAATAGCCTATTCCAAACAGACTCTAACCACATGTGTGGGACAACGTTAATACAACTAGTATGAATAGGATACATTTAAAAAGAAAAGTTAAAAGGCAATGAGTCTGATAAAACAGATGAGAACGATTACCTTAAAATGTTGATGAACTATTATGTATTCACATTAGAAGCGCACAAGACGGTAGGCTATGTTCGTGCCATAATGCAATTAGCGGGAGAAAACACTTGTCAAAGCGCACCGCACATACGGGCGGTTTCATGTGACAGAGATTAATATATATACGCGCTGAAGAAGCCTGCCTTTCGTTGCTTATGCATTTGCTGTTTAAGATGTTGTAGCAGCAGCTCTCGCGCTGTCTGACAGATTTTCACTTAAACGCTCTGTGTCTGTATGCTGTACCCGTGTGATCAATAAGATGCATAACGAATATACTGTACACACAAATTAACCTATAGACCGATAAACATGACCAGTCAAATGTATTTCCATCGACTGGTACTTCCATCATTTAACAGGCTAAAAAGCATTATTTCGCAATGGGATTTTTTTCTTCCAGCCGTCAATTTTGTTCATCAGCTTTTTTATAATTTTTTGGTGCCAAAAGCCTGCTATTACAGGTTTACAGAAACCCTGGTGTGTGTTTGTGTGTGTGTGTGTGCCTGCGTGCATGCTTGCCTATGTTGTGTGGGATTTTGACCATGTTTGGGCAGGCCTAGTTGATGAGAACCAAGAGGGTGTGGTGTGTGTGTGTGTGTGTGTGTGTGTGTGTGTGTGTGTGTGTGTGTGTGTGGGCGTAAACTGAACTCTAGCCCTCCTAATCTGGTCTAAATGAGATACCGAATGGTTCAGCTACACACACACACACACACACACACAACCACGCATACACACACACACACACACACACAACCACGCATGCACACACACAGACACACAGGTAGAATTCCTCTAGAACGGAGAACTAAACTATATATACAAAAGTATCTGGACACCCCATCAAATTAGTGGATTTGGCTATTTCAGCCACACCCATTGCTGACAGGTGTATAAAACCGTGCACACAACCATGCAATCTCCATAGACAAACATTGGCAGTAGAATGGTCTTACTGAAGAGCTCAATGACTTTCAACGTGGCACCGTCATAGGATGCCACCTTTCCAACAAGTCAGCTTGTCAAATTTCTTTCCCTGCTAGAGCTGCCCCGGTTAACTGTAAGTGCTGTTATTGTGAAGTGGAAAAGTCTAGGAGCAACAACGGCTCAGCTGCGAAGTGGTAGGCTACACAAGCTCACAGAATGGGACCGCCGAGTGCTTAAGCAAGTATCGCATAAAAATCGCCTGTCTTCGGTTGCATCACTCACTACCAAGTTCCAAACTGCCTTGAGAAGCAAAGTCAGCACAATAATTGTTCGCTTCATGAAATGGGTTTCCATGGCGGAGCAGCCCCACACAAGCCTAAGATCACCATGTGCAATGCCAAGTGTTGGCTGGAGTAGTGTTAAGCTTCCCAATCTGGTAGTCCAATGGACTAATCTGGGATTGGCGGATGCCAGGAGAACACTACCTAGTACCAACAGTAAAGTTTGGTGGAGGAGGAATATTGGTCTGGGGCTGTTTCTTCATGGTTCGGGCTAGGCCCCTTAATTTCAGTGAAGGTAAATCTTAACGCTACAGCATACAATGACATTCTAGATGATTCCATGCTTCCAACTTTTTGGCATCAGTTTGGGGAAAGCCCTTCCTTGTTTCAGCATGACAATGCCCCTGTGCACAAAGCGAGGTCCATACAGAAATGGTTTGTCGAGATTGCTGTGGAAGAACTTGACTGACCTGCACAGAGCCCTGACCTCAAACCCCCCTTTGGGATGAATTGGAATGCCGACAGCGAGCCAGGCTTAATCGCCCAACATCAGTGCCCGACCTCACTAATGCTCTTGTGGCTGAATGGAAGCAAGTCCCCACAGCAATGTTCCAACATCTAGTGGAAAGCCTTCCCAGAAGAGCGGAGGCTGTTATAGCAGCAAGGGGGGAGGGGGAGGGGGGGGCAACACCATATTAATGCCCATAATTTGGAATGAGATGGTCGACAACTGGTGTCCACATTCTTTTGGCCATGTAGTGTATTTGATAGCTCAGAATAATGTATCATTATACAGAAGATTAAAATTTTAACAAAGTTGCATTGTAACAAAGTAGCATTATACCATGGTAAAAACATTTTATCAATACGCCAACTATGTGTATGTAAAGTTGTGCATTATGGCCTACATTTCAGACTACATTTCCCATGATGCTTCCCAATGTCCCTCCATATATGAAGGCCACCAGGGACTTAAGCTCCTAAATGAAGACATCCTCTCAGGCAGTTGTGGTTGTGTTTGCTCCTGTCTCTGCTCTGGACTGTGGCTTACCCTAACTCCCAGGATCCATAGGCATTTCCCATGATGCATCATTGTGGAAAACCATCAACGTTCAACCCCTTAATAACCCTGACTGTCAAACTGGACTGAGTTGTACCATTTTCAGTCACTGTTAACCATGTTAGACTGTGGCACAACAGCAGTTGTTGATAGTGGAGTTTCTGTGAGGGAGGGAGGTCAGAAAGGGTTTTAAGTGAGCTAGTGCGTTAGATCAGGGATTCCTAAACCTTTTCGGCTCGTGACCCCATTTTGATATTTTAAAAAATCGCAACCCCACCACGTGGAAGAAGTGATGTAATCAACAGCCAATGTTTTATTTTTGAAGTTGGGCTATGGCAATCTGTTACAAATCAGTCGGACAGTACTTTTGACAATATTTCAATCTGAAGAAAGTACGGTTTGAAGAGACCGAAATGCATCAGAAAGTTATTGGGAAGAATATCAGAATATCATCAGGTAATAATTTTGTATGATCTTCTGTGTAGGAAAGAACATGATCATTGATGATGATCTTTTCCCCTCAGTCTGATTTAGTCCCTGGTCTTGTCCTTTGTTTTAACGCTTGTGGGCATAATGGAGGAAAGCAGTATGTACAGTTGAAGTTGGAAGTTTACATACACCTTAGTCAAATACAGTTAAACGCAGTTTTCACAATTTCTGACATTTAATCCGAGTAAATATTCCTTGTCTAAGGTCAGTTAGGATCACCACTTCATTATAAGAATGTGAAATGTCAGAATAATAGTAGAGAATTATTTATTTCAGCTTTTATTTCTTTCATCACATTCCCAGTGGGTCAGAAGTTTACATACATTCAATTAGTATTTGGTAGCATTGCCTTTAAATTGTTTAACTTGGGTCAAATGTTTTGGGTAGCCTTCCACAAGAATCCCACAATAAGTTGGGTGAATTTTGGCCCATTCCCCCTGACAGAGCTGGTGTAACTGAGTCAGGTTTGTAGGCCTCCTTGCTCACACACACTTTTTCAGTTCTGCCCACAAATGTTCTATAGGATTGAGGTTAGGGCTTTGTGATGGCCACTCCAATACCTTGACTTTGTTGTCCTTAAGCCATTTTGCCACAACTTTGGAAGTATGCTTGGGGTCATTGTCCATTTGGAAGACCCATTTGCGACCAAGCTTTAACTTCCTGACTGATGTCTTGAGATGGCGCTTCAATATATCCACGTAATTTTCCACCCTCATGATGCCATCAATTTTGTGAAGTGCACCAGTCCCTCCTGCAGCAAAGCACCCCCACAACATAATGCTGCCACCCCGTGCTTCACGGTTGGGATGGTGTTCTTCGGCTTGCAAGCCTCCCCTTTTTCCTCCGGTATGACGGCTGCATGGTCCCATGGTGTTTATACTTGCATACTATTGTTTGTACAGATGATACCTTCATGCGCTTGGAAATTGCTCCCAAGGATGAACCAGACTTGTGGCGATCTACAATTTTTTTCTGAGGTCTTGGCTGATTTCTTTTGATTTTCCTATGATGTCAAGCAGAGGCACTGAGTGTGAAAGTAGGCCTTGAAATCCATCCACAGTTACACCTGCAATTGACTCAAATGATGTCAATTAGCCTATCAGAAGCTTCTAAAGCCATGACATAATTTTCTGGAATGTTCCAAGCTGTTGAAAGGCACAGTCAATTAGTGTATGTAAATTTCTGACCCACTGGATTTGTGATACAGTAAATTATAATTGAAATAATCTGTCTGTAAACAATTGTTGGAAAAATGACTTGTGTCATGCACACAGTAGATGCCCTAACTAGAGGTCGACCGATTATGATTTTTCAATACCGATACTGATTATTGGAGGACCCAAAAAAAAGACGATATTTTTAAACTATTTTTTTTATTTGTAATAATAACAATTACAAATGACAATACTGAATTAACACTTATTTTTAACTTAATATAAAACATAAATATAAATATAAAACATAAATAAAATCTATTTAGCCTCAAAATTGTTGGAGAACAAAGTCATATGTGCCATGTAAAAAATGTGCCATGTAAAAAAGCTAACGTTTAAGTTCCTTGCTCAGAACATGAGAACATATGAAAGTTGGTGGTTCCTTTTAACATGAGACTTCAATATTCCAAGGTAAGAGGTTTTAGCTTGTAGTTAATATAGTATTTATAGGATTATTTCTCTCTATACCATTTGTATTTCATGTACATTTGACTATTGGATGTTCTTATAGGCACTATAGTATTGCCAGTGTAACAGTATACCTTCCGTCCCCCTCCTCGCCCCTACCTGGGCTCGAAACAGGAACACATCGACAACAGTCACACTCGAAGCATCGTTACCAATCGCTCCACAAAAGCCGCGGCCCTTTGCATCGCAAGGGGAATAACTACTCCAAATCTAAAAGCAAGTGACGTTTGAAACAGTATTAGCGCACACCCAGCTAACTAGCTAGCCATTTCACATTGGTTACACCAGCCCTTAGGCTGATAGGCTTGAAGTCATAAACAGCGCTGTGAAGAGCTGCTGGCAAAACGCACAATTGTGCTGTTTGAATGAATGATTACGGGCCTGTTGCTGCTCAGTCAGACTGCTCTATCAAATCAGACTTAATTATAACATAATAACACACAGAAATACGAGCCTTTGGTCATTAATATGATCGAATCCGGAAACTCATTTCGAAAACAAAACGTTTAGTTTATTTCAGTGAAATACGGAACCGTTCGGTATTTTATCTAACGGGTGGCATCCCTAAGTCTAAATATTCTTGTTACATTGCACAACCTTCAATGTATGTCATAATTACACAAAATTCTGGCAAATTAGTTCGCAATGAGCCAGGCAGCCCAAACTGTTGCATATACCCTGACTCTGCGTGCAATGAATGCAAGAGAAATGACACAATTTCACCTGGTTAATATTGCCTGCTAAACTGGATTAGTAGTTATAACTAGTGATTGATTGATTGTTTTTTATAAGATAAGTTTAATGCTAGCTAGCAATTTACCTTGGCTTCTACTACATTCGCGTAACAGGCAGGCTACTCGTGGAGTGCAATGGTTAGAGCGTTGGACTAGTTAACTGTGCGGTTGCAAGATTGGACCCCTGAGCTGACAAGGTGAAAATCTGTCGTGTTAACCCACAGTGCCTAGGCAGTCATTGAAAATAAGAATGTGTTCTTAACTGACTTGCCTAGTTAAATAAAGGTATATAAAACATTTTTTTTTTTTATAATCGGAAATCGGCGCCCAAAATACCGATTTCCGATTGTTATGAAAACTTGAAATCGGCCCTAATTAATCGGCTATTCCGATTAATCGGTCGACCTCTAGTCCTAACTGACTTGCCAAAACTATAGTTTGTTAACAAGACATTTGTGGAGTGGTTAAAAAATGAGTTTTAATGACTCCAACCAAATTGTATGTAATCTTCCAACTTCAACTGTACGTGTTATCTTTTAGGGACGGGGTCATAATATTTTGTAGCTTAAACGGTTTATAAGATTGAGCCACATCTGTAGGACGAATACCAAAACCACTCTGTTTATTTTTTCCGCATCTAGGGGCTAACAGAGGTTACTGACATAACCCCGGTTCTATGAACCAAGCTCAATTTTATTTATTTTATTTCAGAGTTTCTCTTGCGACCCCATTTTCAAACCTGGCGACTCTTAGTTTGGGAAACGCTGTGTTAGATTGACCTCTCTCTCTCAGTCCTTCCCTCCTATTCTCTCATTATGCAAAGGGATCTCCCTGTGCTTCAGCTCTGTAAATAACACACACACACACACACACACACTGTACTGCAGCCTTCTTATATGCTGATAGCCTGGGGGAACACTCCCATCTCCTCCCCCCCCTTCCTCCACTATCAGAGAGACCTCTGTTTGTTGGAGGTGGAGCTTTAGCATGCAGACTCAAATGCATGACTGTACTGGAGCACTTAGAAATGCACTACATGCTGTACTGTACATCATTTGGTGGAGGGTAGTGTATAAGGGGGAGCCCCATCCATTAGGTGATGTGTTAAGTCCTTTGTTTAACTCCATTTTGCTGGGCTGAAAATGAACTGCTATATATAGAACTCAAAGAGAGATAAAGAGAGAGAGGGCGGAGGGAGGGAGCAAGCGAGAGAGAGATGTGAAGGTAATGTTCGCTATTTTTACGAGTTCATCTGCTTTTTATCGGTCTTTGTGTGTGTGTGTGTGTGTGTGTGTGTGTGTGAGTCAGCAGCAGTATGGCCACGATGGTCAGCGTGTGACGAAAAGATGGCAACGAAAACGGAAAGATTTCCGTCACAAAATGACAGCCACGTATCTTGCAGTTTGATTCTATGTAAAGAACCGGTTGAAAGGCTAACGCCGAAGTCACGGTACCTTTTTTGTGTTGCTCCTGTGGTTTCTAAATGTAATATCTTTCCTATGGGCCTCTGTATCCTCTCTAGGTGGAATGGGCCTCGTGTAAAGAGTCTCATATTAGCTCTGTATCACAGTCCTATTAAGAGCTTTGTGTTACACTATCTCCTTTCTCCAGTCCCCCGTACTGTAAGTCTGAGCCCTGCGGGACAGGGCCTGATTGGTGGAGTGCTGCAGCGATGTTAGTCCTGCTGGAAGTTTCTCCCATCTCCACAGAGGAACTCTAGAGCTCTGTCAGAGTGACCATTGGGTTCTTTGTCACCTCCTTGAGCAAAGCCCTTCTTCCCCGATTGCTCAGTTTGGCTAGGCGGCCAGCTCTGGGAAGAGTCTTGGTGGTTCCAAACGTCTTACATTTAAGAATGATGGAGGACACTGTGTTCTTGGGGACCTTCAATGCTGCAGACGTTTTTTGGTACCCTTCCCCAGATCTGTGCCTCGAACACAATCCTGTCTCTTAGCTTTACGGACAATTCCTTCAACCTCGTGGCCTGGTTTTTGGTCTTAAATGCACTGTCAACTGTGGGACCTTATATAGACAGGTGTGTGCCTTTCCAAATCTTGTCCAATCAATTGAATTTACCACAAGTGGACTACAAACAAGTTGTAGAAACATCTCAAGGTTGATCAATGGAAACAGGATGCACCTGAGCTCAATTTCGAGTCTCATGGGAAGGGGTCTGAATATTTATTTGCAATAAATTTCCCCAAAATTCTATAAACCTGTTTTAGCTTTGTCAATATGGGGTATTGTGTGTAGACTTCTGAGGATTTGTATTGATTTAATCCTTTGTAGAATAAGGCTGTATCGTAACAAAATGTGGGAAAAGTGAAGGGGTCTGAATACTTTCTGAAAGTGTAACCGATGTGAAATGGCTAGCTACTTAGTGGTGGTGCACGCTAATAGCGTTTCAATCGGTGACGTCACTCGCTCTGAGACCTTGAAGTAGTGGTTCCCGTTGCTCTGCAAGGGCCGCGGCTTTTGTGAAGCGATGGGTAACGATGCTTTGTGGGTGACTGTTGTCTGTGTGCAGAGGGTCCCTGGTTCGGGCCCAGGTCGGGGCGAGGGGACGGACTAAAGTTTTACTGTTATATTGACGCTGTTGACCCGGATCACTGGTTGCTGCGGAAAAGGAGGAGGTCAAAAGGGGGGTTGAGTGTAACTGATGTGAAATGGCTAGCTAGTTAGCGGTGGTGCGCGCTAATAGCGTTTCAATCAGTGACGTCACTCGCTCTGAGACCTTGAAGTAGTGGTTCCCTTTGCTCTGCAAGGTCCGTGGCTTTTGTGGAGCGATGGGTAACAATGCTTCGTGTGTGACTGTGGTTGATGTGTGCAGAGGGTCCCTGGTTCGAGCCCAGGTTGGGGCGAGGAGAGGGACGGAAGCTATACTGTTACAAAGGCACTGTATGTCAACGAATTGTCGAGGGCTCTAGAACAGTCTGAAGCAACCGGCCTTCTTTACTGTTTGCAGATGATCTGCAGCTTCAGTTCCCAAACCAAGGAGGGCCTACAGCAGCACCTAGATCTGTTCCCAACCAAGGAGGGCCTACAGCAAATTCCGTCAGACTTTGGCCTTGACAGTTAATCTCAGTTAGACAAAAATAATGGTGTTCCAAAAAAAGCTCCATTTGCCAGGACCACAAATACAAATTCCACCTACAAACTGTTGCCCTAGAGCACACAATAAACTATACCTACCTCGGCTGAAACATCAGCGACACAGGTAACTTTCACAAAGCTGTGAATGATCTGAGCATAACGTTTGACATCCCAATTAGGATCTGGCTAAAAAATACTTAAAACCGTTATAAAAACCATTGCCCTCTGTGGTTGTGAGGTCTGGGGTCCACTCACCAACCAAAAATTGACTAAATGTGACAAACACCAAATTGAGACTGCATGTAGAATTCTGCAATAACGTCCTACGTGTACAATGTAAAACACCAAATATTGCATGCAGAACGTAATTAGGACGATTCCCGGTATTGATCAAAATCCATAAAAGGAAGCAATTTTCAAACCTTCCATGACAAATCCCTTACCAAATTGAGAGATTAACCTGGAGAAGAGTCCCCTCAGCCAGGTCGTCCACAAACACCAACAGACCACATAGAGCCCCAGGACAGCAACACAATTCGACCCAATCAAATCAGGAGAAAACAAACAAGATAATTACTTGACACATTGGAAAGAATCAACAAAAGAACAGCGCAAACTGGAATGTTATTTGGCCCTAAACAGAGAATACACAGTGACAGAATACCTGACTACTGTGACTTGACCCAAAATTAAGAAAATCTTTGTACAGACTCCGTAAACATGTCCTTGTTATCAAGAGCGGCCACCGTAGGCAGACCAGCAGTGTGCCCACTGCTGACAAAATGAGGTGGAAACGGAGCTGCACTTCTTAACCTGCTGCCAAATGTATGACCATATCAAAGACACTTTATTCCCTCAGATTACACAGACCCACAAAGAATTAGAAAACAAAATCAAATGTTTCATAAACTCCCATATTTATTAGGTGAAATACCACAGTGTGCCACCACAGCAGCAATATTTGTGACCTGTTGCCACAAGAAAAGGGTAACCAGTGGAGCATGAACACCATTGTAAATACAATCTATATTTATGTTTATTTATTATCCCTTTTGTACTTCAACTATTTGCACATTGTTACAAAACTGTACATAGCCAATGATATAACATTTGAAAAGTCTATTATTGAAACTTTTGTGAGTGCAATATTTTTTTCTTAATTTCTATTATTTTGTTTACAATCTATTTCACTTGCTTTGGCAATGTAAACATATTTTCCCCATGGCGAAAAAAGCCCTTTGAACTGAATTGAATTGAGAGAAAGCGAGAGACGTCAATCTAACGCACTAGCTCACTTAATTAACCCTTTCTGTCCTCCCTCCCTGACGGAAACTCCACAATCAACGGCTGCTGTTGTGCCACAGTCTAACATGGTTAACAGTGATGGGAACTGCTTACAACCCAGTCCAGTCTGACAGAACAGGGTTATTTAGGGGTTTAATGTTGACGGTTCTCCACAATGACGATGGAGGAGAAATGCAATCATGAGAAATGCCTATGAATCCTGGTGAGTTAAGGTAAGCCACAGTCCAGAGCAGAGACACAGAGCAGAGAGGAGCAAACACAACCATGCCTGAGAGGATGTCTCCATTTAGGAGCTTAAGTCCCTAGTGGCCTTCATATTATGGAGGGATGTGGGAAGCATCATAGGAAATGTAGTCTGAAAAATGAAAATACTTATCAGGCTAGTTGCCTGATGGTCACTCTGACAGAGCTCCGGAGTTCTTCTGTGGAGATGGGAGAACCTTCCAGAAGGACAACCATCTCTGCAGCACTCCACCAATCAGGCTTTTATGGTAGAGTGGCCAGATGGAAGCCACTCAGTAAAAGGCACAAGACAGCCCACTTGGAGTTTACAAAAAGCCACCTAAATACTCTGACCATGAGAAACAAGATTCTCTAGTCTGATGAAACCAAGATTTGGCCTGAATGCCAAGTGTCACATCTGGAGGGAACCTGGCACCATCCCTACGGTGAAGCATGGTGGTGGCAGCATCATGCTGTGGTGGTGATTTTCAGCAGCAGGTACTGGGAGACGAGTCAGGATCAAGACAAAGTTGAGCGGAGCAAAGTACAGAGAGAAACTTGATGAAAACCTGCTCCAGACCAAACAGTTGAACATTCTGAGAAAGTCTCCAAATACAGGTGTGCCAAGCTTGTAGCGTCATACCAAAGAGGACTCCAGGCTATAATCACTGCCTAATGTGCTTCAACAAAGTACTGAGTAAAGGGTCTGAATACTTATGTAAATGTGATATTTCCGTATTTATTTATCTTTTTTTATTAGCAAAATGTCTACAAATCTGTTTATGCTTTGTCATTATGGGGTATTGTGTTTAGATTGAGGAGGGAAAAACACAATTGAATCAATTTTAAAAGAAGGCTCTAACTAACAAAATGTGGAATAGTCAAGGGTTCCTGAGAGGCGCAGCCGTCGAAGGCACTGCATCGCAGTGCTAGAGGCATCATTACAGATTTGGGTTTGATCCCGGGCTGTATCAATACTGCCCGTGATCGGGAGTCCCATAGGGCTGCACACAATTTGCCCAGAGTTGTAAGGGGAAGGTTTGGCCGTGGTAGGCTGTCATTATAAATAAGAATTTTACCTTAAATAAACAATAAAATATACTTTCCGAAGGCAATGTAAGCGTTGAAAAGGTTGGGGCTCAAGCTGGATCCCTGTCTCACCCCCTGGCCCTGAGGAAATATATATTCTCTTCCAATCCGCACACTTGTTGTTTGTGTACATGGATCTTATAATGTTCCCCCCCAATACCGCTTTGCATCAAATTGTATACCCTCATGCCAAATTGAGTGAAAAGCTTTGTTGAAATCAACAAAACATGACTTTGCTTTTGTTTTGTTTGTTTGTCAAAAAGTGTTCATGGTGAATACGTGGTCTGTCATACGGTAATTTGGTTAAAAGCCCATTTGACATTTGCTTAGTACATACTCTCGCTCTCTCAATTCATGAGGCTTTATTGGCATGGGAGTGATATGTTAACATTGCCAAAGCAAGTGAAGTAGATGATAAACAATAAAAATGAACAGTAAACATTACACTCACAGAAGTTCCAAAATAATGAAGACATTTCAAATGGCATATTATGTATATACACCTGAAGTTAGAAGTTTACATACACCTGAGCCAAATACATTTAAACTCAGTTTTTCACTATTTCTGACATTTAATCCTAGTAAAAAGTCCCTGTTTAAGGTTAGTTAGGATCAAGACTTTATTTTAAGATTGTGAAATGTCAGAATAATAGTAAAGAGAATGATTTATTTCAGCTTTTATTTCTTTCATCACATTCCCAGTGGGTCAGAAGTTTACATACACTCAATTCGTATTTGGTAGCATTGGCTTTAAATTGTTTAACTTGGGTCAAACGTTTTGGGTAGCCTTCAACAAGCTTCCCACAATAAGTTGGGGGAAATTTGCCCATTCCTCCTGACAGTGCTGGTGTAACTGAATCAGGTTTGTAGGCCTCCTTGCTTGCAAACACTTTTCAGTTCTGCCCACAAATCTTCTGTAGGATTGAGGTCAGGGCTTTGTGATGGCCACTCCAATACCTTGACTTTGTTGTCCTTAAGCCATTTTGCCACAACTTTGGAAGTACACTTGGGGTCATTGTCCATTTGGAAGACCCATTTGCGACCAAGCTTTAACTGATGTCTTGAGATGTTGCTTCAATATATCTACATAATTTTCCATCCTCATGATGCCATCTATTTTGTGAAGTGGACCAGTCCCTCCTGCAGCAAAGCACCCCCACAACATGATTCTGCCACCCCGTGCTTCACGGTTGGGATGTTGTTCTTCAGCTTGCAAGCCTTCCCCTTTTCCTCCAAACACAACAATGGTCATTATGGCCAAACAGTTCTATTTTTGTTTCATCAGAACAGGAGACATTTCTCCAATAAGTACGATCTTTGTCCCCATGTGCAGTTGCAAACCATAGTCTGGCTTTTTTATGGTGTTTTTGGAACAGTGGCTTCTTCCTTGCTGAGCGGCCTTTCAGGTTATGTGGATATAGGTCTCGTTTTACTGTGACTATATATACTTTTGTACCTGTTTCCTCCATCATCTTCACAAGGTCCTTTGCTATTGTTCTGGGATTGATTTGCACCAAAGTACACTAATCTCTAGGAGACGGAACGCCTCTCCTTCCTGAGTGGTATGACGGCTGCATGGTCCCATGGGGTTTATACTTGCATACTATTGTTTGTACAGATGTTACCGTCAGGTGTTTGGAAATTGCTCCCAAGGATGAACCAGACTTGAGGTCTTGGCTGATTTCTTTTGATTTTCCCATGATGTCAAGCAAAGAGGCACTGAGTGTGAAGGTAGGCATTGAAAATACATCCACAGGTAAACCTCCAATTGACTCAAATGATGTCAATTAGCATCAGAAGTCATGACATCATTTGCTGGAATTTTCCAAGCTGTTTAAAGGCACAGTCAACCTAGTGTATGTAAACTTCTGACCCACTGGAATTGTGATACAGTGAATTATAAATTAAATAATCTGTCTGTAAACAATTGTTGGAAAAATGACTTGTCATGCGCAAAGTAGATGTCCTAACTGACTTGCCAAAACTATAGTTTGTTAACAAGAAATTTGTGGAGTGGTTGAAAAACTAGTTTTAATGAACCTAAGTGTATTTTTTCTTCTGACTTCAACTGTTTAAGGGGTTGTAACAATATACAGTGCCTTGCGAAAGTATTCGGCCCCCTTGAACTTTGCGACCTTTTGCCACATTTCAGGCTTCAAACATAAAGATATAAAACTGTATTTTTTTGTGAAGAATCAACAACAAGTGGGACACAATCATGAAGTGGAACGACATTTATTGGATATTTCAAAAATATTTAACAAATCAAAAACTGAAAAATTGGGCGTGCAAAATTATTCAGCCCCTTTACTTTCAGTGCAGCAAACTCTCTCCAGAAGTTCAGTGAGGATCTCTGAATGATCCAATGTTGACCTAAATGACTAATGATGATAAATACAATCCACCTGTGTGTAATCAAGTCTCCGTATAAATGCACCTGCACTGTGATAGTCTCAGAGGTCCGTTAAAAGCGCAGAGAGCATCATGAAGAACAAGGAACACACCAGGCAGGTCCGAGATACTGTTGTGAAGAAGTTTTTAAAGCCGGATTTGGATACAAAAAGATTTCCCAAGCTTTAAACATCCCAAGGAGCACTGTGCAAGCGATAATATTGAAATGTAAGGAGTATCAGACCACTGCAAATCTACCAAGACCTGGCCGTCCCTCTAAACTTTCAGCTCATACAAGGAGAAGACTGATCAGAGATGCAGCCCAGAGGCCCATGATCACTCTGGATGAACTGCAGAGATCTACAGCTGAGGTGGGAGACTCTGTCCATAGGACAGCAATCAGTCGTATATTGCACAAATGTGGCCTTTATGTAAGAGTGGCAAGAAGAAAGCCATTTCTTAAAGATATCCATAAAAAGTGTTGTTTAAAGTTTGCCACAAGCCACCTGGGAGACACACCAAACATGTGGAAGAAGGTGCTCTGGTCAGATGAAACCAAAATTGAACTTTCTGGCAACAATGCAAATGTCATGTTTGGCGTAAAAGCAACACCCTGACCACACCATCCCCACTGTCAAACATGGTGGTGGCAGCATCATGGTTTGGGCCTGCTTTTCCTCAGCAGGGACAGGTCAGATGGTTAAAATTGATGGGAAGATGGATGGAGCCAAATACAGGACCATTCTGGAAGAAAACCTGATGGAGTCTGCAAAAGACCTGAGACTGGGACGGAGATTTGTCTTCCAACAAGACAATGATCCAAAACATAAAGCAAAATCTACAATGGAATGGTTCAAAAATAAACATATCCAGGTGTTAGAATGGCCAAGTCAAAGTCCAGACCTGAATCCAATCGAGAATCTGTGGAAAGAACTGAAAACTGCTGTTCACAAATGCTCTCCATCCAACCTCACTGAGCTCGAGCTGTTTTGCAAGGAGGAATGGGAAAAAATTTCAGTCTCTCGATGTGCAAAACTGATAGAGACATACCCCAAGCGACTTACAGCTGTAATCGCAGCAAAAGGTGGCGCTTCAAAGTATTAACTTAAGGGGGCTGAATAATTTTGCACGCCCAATTTTTCAGTTTTTGATTTGTTAAAAAAGTTTGGAATATCCAATAAATGTCGTTCCACTTCATGATTGTGTCCCACTTGTTGTTGATTCTTCACAAAAAAATACAGTTTTATATCTTTATGTTTCAAGCCTGAAATGTGGCAAAAGGTTGCAATGTTCAAGGGGGCCGAATACTTTCGCAAGGCACTGTACAAATGATTAAAGTACAAAAGGGAAAATAAATAAACATAAATATAGGTTGTATTTAAAGTGCTGTTTGTTATTCACTGTTTGCCCTTTTCTTGTGGCAACAGGTCACACATCTTGCTGCTGTGATGGTACACTGGTATATCACCCAGTAGATATGGGAGTTTATCAACATTGGATTTGTTTTCAAATTCTTTGTGGATATGTGTAATCTGAGGGAAATATGTGTCTCTAATATGGTCATACATTTGGCAGGAGGTTAGGAAGTGCAGCTCAGTTTCCACCTCATTTTGTGGGCAATGTGCACATAGTCTGTCTTCTCTTGAGCCAGGTCTGTCTACGGCGGCCTTTCTCAATAGCAAGGCTATGCTCACTGAGTCTGTACATAGTCAAAGCTTTCCTTAAGTTTGGGTCAATCACAGTGGTCAGGTGTTCTGCCACTGTGTACTCTCTGTTTAGGGCCAAATAGCATTCCAGTTTGCTCAGTTTTTTTGTGAATTCTTTCCAATGTGTCAAGTAATTTTCTTTTAGTTTTCTCCTGATTTGGTTGGGTCTAATTGTGTTGCTGTCCTGGGGCTCTGTGGGGTCTGTTTGTGTTTGTGAACAGAGCCCCAGGACCAGCTTTCTTAGGGGGCTCTTCTCCAGGTTCATCTCTCTGTAGGTGATGGCTTTGTTATGGAAGGTTTGGGAATCGCGTCCTTTTTGGTGGTTGTAGAATTTAATGGCCCTTTTCTGGATTTTGATCATTAGCTTTTATCGGCCTAATTCTGCTCTGCATTATTTGGTGTTTTACGCTGTGCACTGAGGATATTTTTGTAAAATTCTGCATGCAGAGTCTCATTTTGGTGTTTTTCCCATTTAGTGAATTCTTGGTTGGTGAGCAGACCCCAGACCTCACAACCATAAAGGGCAATGGGTTCTATAACTGATTCAAGTATTTTTAGCCAGATCCTAATTGGTATGTCGAATTTTATGTTCCTTTTGATGGCATAGAAGGCCCTTCTTGCCTTGTCTCTCAGATCGTTCACAGCTTTGTGGAAGTTGCCTGTGGCGCTGATGTTGAGGCCGAGGTATGTATCGTTTTTTGTGTGCTTTTGTGCAGTTGTTCCCATACTTTTTATAGTCCCGTACCACTTCAAACATTCAACCACCAGCTGCGTACCCCCTCTAGCACCAGTGTCAGCGCACTCTCAAATGTTATTTGTCATCATTGTAAGCCTGCCACACACACACTATACGATACATTTATTAAACATACGAATGAGTGTGAGTTTTTGTTACAACCTGGCTCATGGGAAGTGACAAAGAGCTCTTATAGGGCCGGGTCACAAATTATAATATAATCAATAATTTTGCTCTTTATCTTACATATAAAACCTTATTTGTTCATCGAAAATGGTGAGTAACTCACCACAGGTTAATGAGAAGGGTGTGCTTGAAAGGATGCACATAACTCTGCAATGTTGGTTTGTATTGGAGAGAGTCTCGGTCTTAAATCATTTTCCACACAGTCTGTGCCTGTATTTAGTTTTCATGCTAGTGAGGGCCGAGAATCCACTCTCACAATGGTACGTGGTTGCAAAAGGTGTCAGTCTTAACAGTGCGATTTGCCAAGGCAGGATACTCTGAGCGCAGCTCAATCCAGAAATCTGGCAGTGGCTTCTGATTAAAATTCAATTTTCACAGAACCGCTTGTTGCAATTTCGATGAGGCTCTCTTGTTCAGATATCGGTAAGTGGAGTGGAGGCAGGGCATGAAAGGGATATCGAATCCAGTTGTTTGTGTCGTCCGTTTTGGGAAAGTACCTGCATAATTGCGCACCCAACTCACTCAGGTGCTTCGCTATATCACATTTGACATTGTCCGTAAACTTGAGTTCGTTTGCACACAAAAAATCATAGGATGGAAAGACCTGTGTGTTGTCCTTGTTAATGCAGACAGAGAAGAGCTCCAACTTCTTAATCATAACCTCAATTTTGTCCCCCACTTTGAATATAGTTGTGGAGAGTCCCTGTACTATTGATTCAGATCATTCAGGGAAGAAGAAACATCACCCAGATAGGTCAGTCGTTTGAGAAACTCGCCATCATGCAAGCAGTCAGACAAGTGAAAATTATGGTCATTAAAGAACATTTTAAGCTCGTCTCCCAATTGAAAAAAAAAGTGTCAATACTTAGCCTCTTGACAACCAGCGCACTTCTGTATGTTGTAAAAGCGTTACATGGTCGCTGCCCGTATCATTGCATAGTGCAGAAAATATGCGAGAGTTCAGGAGCCTTGCTTTAACAAAGTTAACTATTTTCACTGTATTGTCCAAAACGTCTTTCAAGCTGTCAGGCATTCCCTTGGCAGCAAGAGCCTCTCAGTGGATTTTTTATTTAATTTATTTAACCTTTATTTAGTCAGTTAAGAACAAATTCTTATTTACAGTGAGGGCCTACCGGGGAATAGTGGGTTAACTGCTTATTCATGGGCAAAATGACAGATTTCGGTTACTGGCCCAATTCTCTAACCACTAGGCTACCTGCTGGCAGTGGTGGATGCTGCAGTGTACCCAAGTGGCGTCGGGAGTAACTGCTGGCACACGCGTTACCACTCCGCTATGTCTCCCTGTCATGATGTTTCCGACATGCCAACATGAGCAGCAGCTACGTTTGGCTACATACCGGACCGTTAGTGGAATTCCCGCCAGAGAGTAACGGTGAATGTGATTGGATGTTAACTGTTTGATTCGACTACCTGTATTTGACATTGTTGTTATTTCGCTGAACAATATATGGTTTAATGTTATTTTTGGCAGTGAAACAAGGCTACTCTGGTGAGAGAAAAAACTCACCCGTATGTATAGCCCGTTGGAAAATATAAATGGACTGTTTGAAAATGTTTTATTTATTTATATATATATGTGTGTATGTATGTACTGTATATATAAAAAAAAAAATGTGAATCACATTTTTATTGTGGATACCCCAGTTTGGTAATACTGTCAGGGCCCAGGTCTAGCAGAATCTGTGCAGAAGATCTAGGTGCTGCTGTACGCCCTCCTTGGTTGGGGACAGAAGCACCAGATCATCATCAAACAGTAGACATTTGACTTCAGATTCTAGTATGGTGAGGCTGGGTGCTGCGGACTGTTTTAGTGCCCTCGCCAATTCTTTGATATATATGTTGAAGAGGTTGGAGCTTCTGCTGCATCCCTGTCTCACCCCACGGCCCTGTGGAAAGAAATGTGTGATTTTTGCCAAATTTAACCGTGGATTTGTTGTTTGTGTACATGGATTTTATAATTTCGTATTTTTTCCCCCCAACACCGCTTTCCATCAATTTATATAGGAGACGCTCATACCAAATTGAGTCGAAGGCTTTTTTGAAATCAACAAAGCATGAGAAGACTTTGCCTTTGTTTTGGTTTGTTTGTTAGTCACCCTGCACACCCTAATTGACAATGTGGTCTGTCGTACGATAGTTTTGTAAAAAGACAATTTGACATTTGCTCAGTACATTGTTTTCATTGAGGAAATGTACAAGTCTGCTGTTAATGATAATGCAGAGGATTTTCCCAAGGTTGCTGTTGACGCATATCCCACGGTAGTTATTGGGGTCAAATTTGTCTCCACTTTTGTAGATTGCGGTGATCAGTCCTTGATTCTAAATATTGGGGAAGATGCCAGAGCTAAGGATGATGTTAAAGAGTTTTAGTATAGCCAATTGGAATTTGTTGTCTGTATATTTGATCATTTCATTGAGGATACCATCAACACCACATGCCTTTTTGGGTTGGAGGGTTTTTATTTTGTCCTTTAGTTCATTCAATGTAACTGGAGAATCCAGCGGGTTCTGGTAGTCTTTAATAGTTGATTCTAAGATTTGTATTTGATCCTGTATATGTTTTTACTGTTTGTTCTTTGTTATATAGACAAAAAGATTGGAGAAGTGGTTTAACCATACATCTCCATTTTGGATAGGAAGCTCTTTGTGTTGTTTGTTTAGTGTTTTCCAATTTTTCTGGAAGTGGTTAGAGTCTATGTATTCTTCAATTACATTACTGATTTCTTATGTGCTGTTCCTCCTCTCTCTCTCTCTCGCCCTCTCTCTCTCTCGCCCTCTCTCTCTCTCGCCCTCTCTCTCTCTCGCCCTCTCTCTCTCTCGCCCTCTCTCTCTCTCGCCCTCTCTCTCTCTCGCCCTCTCTCTCTCTCGCCCTCTCTCTCTCCGCCCTCTCTCTCTCTCGCCCTCTCTCTCTCTCGCCCTCGCCCTCTCTCTCTCTCGCCCTCTCTCTCTCTCGCCCTCTCTCTCTCTCTCGCCCTCTCTCTCTCGCCCCTATCTCTCGCCCCCTATCTCTCGCCCTCCCTCTCTCTCTCTCGCCCCTCTCTCTCTCTCGCCCTCTCTCTCTCTCGCCCTCTCTCTCTCTCGCCCTCTCTCTCTCTCGCCCTCTCTCTCTCTCTCGCCCTCTCTCTCTCTCGCCCTCCCTCTCTCTCGCCCTCCCTCTCTCTCTCTCTCGCCCTCCCTCTCTCTCGCCCTCCCTCCTCGCCCTCCCTCTCTCTCTCTCGCCCTCTCTCTCTCGCCCTCCCTCTCTCTCTCTCTCGCCCTCTCTCTCTCGCCCCCTATCTCTCTCGCCCTCTCTCTCTCTCCCTCTCTCGCCCTCTCTCTCTCGCCCTCCCTCTCTCTCTCTCTCGCCCCTCTCTCTCTCGCCCTCCCTCTCTCTCTCTCTCGCCCCTCTCCTCTCGCCCTCCCTCTCTCTATCTCTCGCCCCCTATCTCTCTCGCCCTCTCTCTCTCTCCCTCTCTCGCCCTCTCTCTCTCGCCCTCTCTCTCGCCCTCTCTCTCTCTCTCTCTCTCGCCCTCTCTCTCTCTCTCGCCCTCTCTCTCTCTCTCTCTCTCTCTCTCTCGCCCTCTCTCTCGCCCTCTCTCTCTCTCTCTCTCGCCCCCTCTCTCTCTCGCCCTCTCTCTCTCGCCCTCCCTCTCTCTCTCTCTCGCCCTCTCTCTCGCCCCCTATCTCTCTCCCTCTCCTCTCTCTCTCTCCCTCTCTCGCCCTCTCTCTCTCGCCCCTCTCTCGCCCTCTCTCTCTCTCTCGCCCTCTCTCTCTCTCTCTCTCTCTCTCTCGCCCACTCTCTCTCTCGCCCTCTCTCTCGCCCTCTCTCTCTCTCTCTCTCGCTCTCTCTCTCTCGCCCTCTCTCTCGCCCTCTCTCTCTCTCTCTCTCTCTCGCCCTCTCTCTCTCTCTCTCGCCCTCTCTCTCTCGCCCTCTCTCTCGCCTCTCTCTCCCTCGCCCTCTCTCTCTCTCTCGCCCTCTCTCTCGCCCCTATCTCTCTCTCGCCCTCTCTCGCCCTCTCTCGCCCTCTCTCTCTCTCTCTCTCTCTCTACACCTAAAATTACACACAAAATCACTGAAGCTTGAGTCTTATATCTCCTTCTCTAACTTTAAGCATCAGCTGTTAGAGCAGCTTGCCGACCACTGTACCTGTACACAGCCAATCTGTAAATAGCACACCCAACTACCTCATCCCCATATTGTTATTTATCCTCTTGCTCTTTTGCACCCCAGTATATCTACTTGCACATCATCATCTGCACATCTATCACTCTAGTATTAATGCTAAATTGTAATTATTTCACCTCTATGGCCTATGTATTGCCTTTACCTCCCTACTCTTCTACATCTGCACACACTGTACATATGTTTTTCTATTGTGTTATTGACTATGTTTGTTTATGTGTAACTGTGTTGTTGTTTTGTCACACTGCTTTGCATTATCTGGGCCAGGTCGCAGTTGTAAATGAGAACTTGTTCTCAACTGGCCTACCTGGTTAAATAAAGGTGATAAAATAAAATAAATAGGGAACTCCCTGTGCTTCAGCCCTGTAAATACCACACCAACACACCCACACACACTGCTGCAGACTTCTTATATGCTGATAGCCTGGGGGAACACTCCCATCTCCTCCCCCCCCTTCTTCCACTATCAGAGAGACCTCTGTTTGTTGGAGGTGGAGCTTTAGCATGCAGACTCAAATGCATGACTGTACTGGAGCACTTAGAAATGCACTACACGCTGTACTGTACATCATTTGGTGGAGGGTAGTGTATAAGGGGGAGCCCCATCCATTAGGTGATGTGTTAAGTCCTTTGTTTAACTCCATTTTGCTGGGCTGAAAATGAACTGCTATATATAGAACTCAAAGAGAGATAAAGAGAGAGAGGGCGGAGGGAGGGAGCAAGCGAGAGAGAGATGTGAAGGTAATGTTTTTACAAGTTCATCTGCTTCCTTTGTCTCTTGAGTCTACTGGCAGATAGCCTTTTCTCGGGCTAAGTGTGTGTGTGAGTCAGCAGCAGTATGGCCACGATGGTCAGCGTGTGACGAAAAGATGGCAACGAAAACGGAAAGATTTCCGTCACAAAATGACAGCCACGTATCTTGCAGTTTGATTCTATGTAAAGAACAGGTTGAAAGGCTAACGCCGAAGTCACGGTACCTTTTTTGTGTTGCTCCTGTGGTTTCTAAATGTAATATCTTTCCTATGGGCCTCTGTATCCTCTCTAGGTGGAATGGGCCTCGTGTAAAGAGTCTCATATTAGCTCTGTATCACAGTCCTATTAAGAGCTCTCCTTTCTCCAGTCCCCCTTACTGTAAGCCGGAGCCCTGCGGGACACACACACACACACACACACACACACACAGAGAGAGAGAGACACGGAGGGATCAGAGAAACCTCAGATGACACACACTGAGGAGAGGAGCTGAAATGTGGAGTAATTGATGTGAGCTCAGAGGGATGAATTTTCACAGCTCACCTCTTCCTCCTCCTACTCCTCTGCTCCTCTTCTCTCCTTCGCTCCCTCACCTCCCTTTTTCTCTTGTTTGACTTGATAAGCATCAAATGTAGGCCTATCATAGCTCATCTGAGCCGGTTTCTCTCCATTTGCCACATGGGCCTTAGATCACCCAGACATTGACTTAAGTGCAATTGAGTGTTTTCCACATAATGGTGAAGGTTAGGATTTGATCCTAGATCTGTGCCTAGGTGTTTAACAGGTTGGATCGGTCTCAGTAACATGAAGCTGCACTAGGTAAACACGCACACACACACTCCCAGTGCTCACTGGATCTCGTGTGTTTGCTCTTCTTAACTCGATTTAACATACGGAACGCACGCATGCATACACAAACACACCATTGATTTGAGGGTTATTTCAATCATGTGCTATGGGAGCCATAAAACTAGTGTATCCCTCTGCAGGCCTGTCTCCCCCCTAGTTTCCTGCTGAATGAATGGCTACTTACCGTCTTGGTAAACATGGGCATGTTATGGTGGGATGTTGCCTGATTTCCAGGGGAATCATTAACCTCAACCGTAATGGGATTCGGTCTGATCTCCTTTATTATAATGTCATTTCACATACGGTATCCGACGCCCACTTTAATCTGTCATGTCCTTGTGTTTTTTGAATATCTTCTCTAGATCACATGCATTGTGCTTTTTCAAATAGAAAGATTTGTTTTGTTTTTTGATAGGAACAGATACAGTGAAAATACTGGCATAGTGAATTATAAAGAGTGAATTATAAGGAGGCGTTTGTTGAAGATTGACACTTTATAGGCAGTATGTTCTTCTGTGTATCAAATCAAAGTTTATAATACATCTCGAAATGTAGGGGGGGGACAATTAACCCAAATAGCACCGTAACAGCAATCCAAGAGCAATCTCTCTGGATGAATTTATTTTCCGAAGGCGCAGTACATACACTGAGTGTACAAAACATTAAGAACACCTGCTCTCTCCATGACAGACTGACCAGGTGAGTCCAGGTGAACGCTATGATCTCTTATGTATATGTCACCTGTTAAATCAAGGATTATGCATGTGTGACATTCAGAGGGTGAATGGACAAGACAAAAGATTTAAGTACCTTTTTGAACGGAGTATGGTAGTAGGTGCCAGGCACACTGGTTTGTGTCAAGAACTGCAATGCTGCTGGGTTTTTCATGCGCAACATGGGCCAGCATCCCTGTGGAACGCTTTCGACACCTTGTAGAGTCCTTCCTCCTGACAAATTGAGGCTGTTTTGAGGGTTTGAGGGGGGGGGGGACAATACACACACAATCCAATTGTTTTAATTGTTTTATAACTCGAAATGAAGACATATCAGAATGAGCAATATCAGTCTGGAATATAAATATTGACATGAACATTTATATATGTGTCACACCCTGACCATAGTTTGCTTTGTATGTTTCTATGTTTGTTTGGTCAGGGTGTGATCTGAGTGGGCATTCTATGTTGTGTGTCTAGTTTGTCTGTTTCTGTGTTTGGCCTGATATGGTTCTCAATCAGAGGCAGGTGTTAGTCATTGTCTCTGATTGGGAACCATATTTAGGTAGCCTGGGTTTCGCTGTGTGTTTTGTGGGTGATTGTTCCTGTCTTTGTGTTTTGCACCAGATAGGGCTGTTTTGAGGTCTCACGTTTATTGTTTTTGTTAGTTTATTCATGTATAGCGTCTTCATTAAAGAAACACGAATAACCATCACGTTTGGTCCTCCTCTCCTTCACCACAAGAGATCCGTTACAATATGACATTTGAGTCATTTAGCAGGCCCCCGCAGTAGTGAGTGCATACATTGTCATACTTTTTTTTGGACTGGTTCCTTTGTGAGAATCGAACCCACAACCCTGGCATTGCAAACGCCATACATATAAATGTATATACATGGTGTGTATAGACAGTGTGGACAGTATATGAATAGAAACGGTGTGTATAGGATGAGCCATGACTAGAATACAGTAGACGCATATAAAGTAATGAAACGGCATGTAGACATTTTGCAAGTGACCAGGGTTCAATGACTATGTACATAAGTACAGGTACATACAAGGCAGAGGTCTCTAATGGTTACGTCTAATGCTCAGGGTAGAGTACCGGTGATAGCCGGCTAGTGACAGTGTCTAATGTCCAGGGCAGGGTACTGGGCGGAGGCCGGCTAGTGACAGTGTCTAATGTCCAGGGCAGGGTACTGGGCTGAGGCCGGCTAGTGACAGTGTCTAATGTCCAGGGCAGGGTACTGGGCAGAGGCCGGCTAGTGATGACTGACGATGCGGCTTGAAATGCCGGCACCCTTGTGAAGGTTAACACGCTTGAATGTATTACTCACGTCTGCCATGGAGATCGGGAGCACACTGTCCTTGTGAGTGGCGGGGGCCCACATTGGTGGCTTGGTGTTGTTTTCCTCGAAGCGGGCGAAGAAGGTGTTTAGATCATCCAGGAGTGAGGCGTCGGTGTCCGCGACGTGGCTGGCTTTCCCTTTACAATCCCTGATTGTCTGGAGTCCCTGCCACATACACCTCGTGTCGGATCCGTTGAATTGCGACTCCACTTTGTCCCTGTAATTTAATTTGGCTCTTTGATTGCCTTACGGAGGTCATAAGTCCCGTGTTCCCAGTCAACTTGCCGTGGTTAAATGCAGTGGTTCGCGATTTCAATTTTGCGCGATTGCTGCCATCGATCCACGGGTTTTTGGTTTGGATAAGTTATAATCCTCACTGTAATCCTCCTGATCCTCCTGATGAACCCAGTCACCGGGTCAGTGAGTACGTTTACATGCACACTAATAATTCAATATTAAACTGATTATGGCAAAAGGCCGAGTATGCTTATCGTAGGTCATAATCGAAGTCAGCGTACTCTGATTAAAACACCTGGATTTCTGACTAATCTTTAAAATGATTAGGACATGTAAACACCTTAATGGGAGTTGCAGCAGTGTATTTGATCTACGCAGGTGTAAGCACGAGCAGCACGAGCTTCCTTCTTTTGCGCGAGTGAGGGGTGCTTGGGGGGGGGGGAAACGGAAAGTATGCATGTTAGAAATAGTTTTCGCGTGCAAACTTCATACGTCTGAACTCTGAATCAAATAGGCATCACAAAAATAGCTGGTCGTTGTTGTAGAATGTTTATTTTGACTGGCGATTTTTCTGCATTTATCCGAGTCCCATCAAGAATACTGATTTCAGACGTGTCCATGTAAACAGGATTATTAGGGAAATCTTCTTGCAAACGTTTAAATCAAACTATTATATTATACGGACTATTCACAGTAATCGTGTTATTGTGTTGCTGTGACCGTACTCAGTGTATAGGTCAACAGTGTATAGGTCAACACTGTTCCCAGGGGGCGACCTGAACATTTCCCAGTACTGCCTGATCAAAACAGTCTTGAAGCATAGATTCCGATTGGTCAGACCAACATTGAACAGCCCTTACCACGGGTGCTTCCGGCTTAAGTTTCTGCCCTATAGGCGAGGAGGAGTGTGTGTGTGTGTGTGTGTGTGTGTGTGTGTGTGTGTGTGTGTGTGTGTGTGTGTGTGTGTGTGTGTGTGTAAATAGAACACACCTCAATTCTCTCTGTTGGTTTAGTTAAACAGCATTTCTAGTTTACCACCTCTGCCAAGGGCAACCGCTAACCAGGATACGCGCGCGCGCACACACACACACACACAGTGATGGAACAGTGAGAGACACAGAAAGGAGCAGGACCCGGATCAGGGAGGTGTGAGTGTGTCT
>NC_056433.1:36257015-36259515 GCF_018296145.1 Oncorhynchus tshawytscha | reverse complement strand
TCTGTCTCTCTTGTTCTCTCTTTCTCTCTCTTGTTCTCTCTCTGTCTCTCTCTTGTTCTCTCTCTTGTTCTCTCTCTGTCTCTCTCTTGTTCTCTCTCTGTCTCTCTCTGTCTCTCTCTGTCTCTCTCTCTCCCTCTCTCTGTCTGTCTCTGTCTCTCTCTTGTTCTCTCTCTGTCTCTCTCTGTCTCTGTCTTTCTCTGTCTCTGTCTCTGTCTCTCTCTGTCTCGTTCTCTCTCTGTCTCTCTCTTGTTCTCTCTCTGTCTCTCTCTGTCTCTCTCTGTCTCTCTCTTGTTCTCTCTCTGTCTCTCTCTGTCTCTCTCTCTCCCTCTCTCTGTCTGTCTCTGTCTCTCTCTTGTTCTCTCTCTGTCTCTCTCTGTCTCTGTCTTTCTCTGTCTCTGTCTCTGTCTCTCTCTGTCTCGTTCTCTCTCTGTCTCTCTCTTGTTCTCTCTCTGTCTCTCTCTTGTTCTCTCTCTGTCAAATTCAAATTCAAGCTGCTTTATTGGCATGAAAAACATTGTGTCAATATTGCCAAAGCAACAATGTATACAATATACATTGTAACAAAATTATAGATGATAGCAAATAATAATATAAAATGGTAGTAAATAATAATACAAAATTAAATACAAAAATAATACCAATAAAATGGTCAATAGTAGAAATGTAATAAATATAAAATCAAATTATGGAAAATGAAACTATAACTAACTTATAACTAAATAACGGTCATCTTCTTCTTTATATCAGTACTACAACTACAATCATCATTCCTACGACTACTACAACCATCATTAAACTGTTATCACTACCATTACCACCCATATTTGGAATGATAAACATTAATAATTATAGTAATAACAATAATAGTAATAATAAGTAAGTTACTGCTTACTATGCAGATGTTATTATTCAGTGTCCCTCAGGCTATGGCAGGAAAATACATATTTGGCTGCAAGAGGAGCCATTGCTCCTTCGCCCATGAGTATTCTTAGTTTTTCCTCTGGGTTCAATTTGTAAAAATGTGGAATATATGTAGTCATTTCTGTGAATAATGAATCTCTTTGTGAGGAATATTTATCACAGTAAAGGAGAAAGTGCATCTCTGTCTCTACCTCCCCTGTCATGCAGTGACCACATACACGCACCTCTTTGGGTAGCCATGTCTTTTTATGTCTGCCGGTTTCTATTGCCAATCGGTGATCACTCAGCCTGTACTTGGTAAGGATCTGCCTCTGCTTCGTATCTCTGACAGAGTAGAGATAATCAGCCAATTCATAATCTCTGTTTAGGGTCAGATAGCAATTTAGTCGGCTTTGGGATTTTGTTTCGTTTTTCCAGTATTGTAAATATGATTCCTTTGATTGGTTCATGATTTTGCTTATTGGAATTCTTTCTTTTGAAGCAGTGCTGGTGTCAGCTTGGTTTGTGAGGTCCAACACCAGCTGACTGAGAGGGCTCGTTTCTGGGCTCAGCTCTTGGGTTTGAAGTGCTTTAAATTGCAGACTCGACTTTGGACTTGAATTTAGATGTAGCCAAAATTGTAATGATCTTTTCTGTATCTTCATTATTACTGGAAAACGGCCCAATTCTGCCCTACATGCATTAGTTGGTGTATTTCTCTGGACTTGTAGGATTTTCCGACAGAATTCTGCATGTAGGGCTTCAATTGGATGTTTGTCCCACATTTTAAAATCCAGTTTATTGAGTGGCCCCCAAACCTCACTTCCATAAAGTGCTATTGGTAGGATTACACTGTCAAATATTTTAGTCCAAATTTTAATTGGGATGTTGATTTTGAATAATTTCATTTTTATTGCATACATTGCTCTGCGGGCTTTTTCTTTGAGTGCATTCACTGCCATATTAAAGTTTCCCGATGCAGATATGGTCAGACCAAGGTAGGTGTAATTTTTTTGTGTGTTCAATTAAGGTGTTGTTCAGGGTGAATTTACATTTGTGTTTCTGACATCTGTTTTTTTTTTGGAAAATCATGATTTTAGTTTTTTGGAAATTTACTGCCAGGGCCCAATTATGGCAATATTGCTCCAGAATATTAATGTTTTGTTGAAGACCTTCTTTAGTTGGTGATAGAAGTACCAAGTCATCAGCATATAGCAGGTATTTCACCTCTGTGTCAAATAGTGTGAGTCCTGGGGCTGGAGATTGGTCCAACATGTCTGCTAATTCATTGATATAAATGTTGAAAAGATTTGGACTCAAATTGCAGCCTTGTCTCACACCTCGACATTGTGAAAAAAATTCTGTTCTTTGGTTTTTGATTTTTATTGCACACTTGTTTTCTGTGTACATACATTTTATTAAGTCATACACCTTACCACCAAGCCCAATTTGTAGAATTTTGTAGAATAGCCCTTCATGCCAAATCGAATCAAATGCTTTTTTAAAGTCAATAAAGCAAGCAAAGATTTTGCCCTCTTTTTTTTGGTGGACGTGTTTATTAATTAGTGTGTGTAAGGTGTATATATGGTCAGTAGTAAAG
>NC_056433.1:36233985-36251915 GCF_018296145.1 Oncorhynchus tshawytscha | reverse complement strand
AGTGTACCAACACCCGGATCCAAAAACAAACAGTCATATTAAAGTGAGTACTTGTAACGGTTTTCTAGTGGTGATGAAAGAGAGTCGGACCAAACTGCAGCGTGTCGATTGCGATCCATGTTTAATATAAAAAAAACACGAACTTACAAAAAACAATAAACGAAACCGAAACAGCCTATCTGGTGCAAACTAACAACGAGTACACATAGGACACTAAGGACAATCACCCACGACAAACTCAAAGAATATGGCTGCCTAAATATGGTTCCCAATCAGAGACAACGATAAGCACCTGCCTCTGATTGAGAACCACTCCAGACAGCCATAGACCTTGCTAGACAACCCACTAAGCTACAATCCCAATACCACCACCAAAACCCCAAGACAAACACACCACAATTACAAAAACCCCATGCCACACCCTGGCCTGACCAAATACATAAAGATAAACACAAAATACTTTGACCAGGGCGTGACAGAACCCCCTAAGGTGCGGACTCCCGAACGCACCTCAAAACAATAGGGAGGGTCCGGGTGGGCGTCTGTCCATGGTGGCGGCTCCGGCGCGGGGACGTGGACCCCACTCCTTTAATGTCTTAGTCCCCTCTCCCTTCGTCCCTGGATAGTCCACCCTCGCCGCCGACCATGGCCTAGTAGTCCTCACCCAGAACCCCACTGGACTGAGGAACAGATCGGGACTGAAGGACAGCTCGGGACCGAGGCAGCTCGGGACTGAGGGGAAGCTCGGGAGTGAGAGAAAGCTCAGGAGTGAGAGAAAGCTCAGGAGTGAGAGAAAGCTCAGGAGTGAGAGGAAGCTCAGGAGTGAGAGGAAGCTCAGGAGTGAGAGGAAGCTCAGGAGTGAGAGGAAGCTCAGGCAGGTAGATAGATCTACCAGCTCCTGGCTGGCTGGTGGTTTCAGCAGATCCTGGCTGACTGGCAGATCCTGGCTGACTGGCAGATCTGGAAGAGTCTGGTTGACTGGCAGATCTGGAAGAGTCTGGTTGACTGGCAGATCTGGAAGAGTCTGGTTGACTGGCAGATCTGGAAGAGTCTGGTTGACTGGCAGATCTGGAAGAGTCTGGTTGACTGGCAGATCTGGAAGAGTCTGGTTGACTGGCAGATCTGGAAGAGTCTGGCTGACTGGCAGATCTGGAAGAGTCTGGCAGACTGGCGATGCTGGGCAGACCGGCGGCGCCGGGCAGACTGGCGGCGCCGGGCAGACTGGCGGCGCCGGGCAGACTGGCGACGCTGGGCAGACTGGCGGTGCTGGGCAGACTGACGACGCTGGGCAGACTGACGACGCTGGGCAGACTGGCGGTGCTGGGCAGACTGGCGATGCTGGGCAGACTGGCGATGCTGGGCAGACTGGCGATGCTGGGCAGACTGGCGATGCTGGGCAGACTGATGGCGCTGGGCAGACTGGCGATGCTGGGCAGACTGGGGGCACTGGCGGCGCTGGGCAGACTGGCGGCACTAGCTGCTCCATATAGGCTGACAGCTCTGGCGGCTTCTTACAGACTGACCGCTCTGGCGGCTCCGTGCTGACTGGCAGCTCCTTGCAGACTGGCAGCTCCTTGCAGACTGGCAGCTCCTTACAGACTGACAGCTCCGTGCAGACTGACAGCTCCGTGCAGACTGACAGCTCCGTGCAGACTGGCTGCTCCATGCAGACTGGCTGCTCCATGCAGACTGACAGCTCTGGCTGCTTCATGCAGACTGACAGCTCTGGCTGCTCCATGTAGACTGGCTGCTTCATGCAGACTGGCAGCTCGGGCTGCTTCATGTAGACTGACAGCTCTGGCTGCTCCATGCGGACTGACAGCTCTGGCTGCTCCATGTAGACTGACTGCTTCATGCAGACTGGCAGCTCGGGCTGCTTCATGTAGACTGACAGCTCTGGCTCCTCCATGCAGACTGACAGCTCTGACTGCTCCATGCAGACTGACAGCTCTGGCTGCTTCATGCAGACTGGCAGCTCTGGCTGCTCTATGTAGACTGGCTGCTTCATGCAGACTGGCAGCTCGGGCTGCTTCCTGTAGACTGACAGCTCTGGCTGCTCCATGCGGACTGACAGCTCTGGCTGCTCCATGCAGACTGACAGCTCTGGCTGCTCCATGCGGACTGACAGCTCTGGCTGCTCCATGTAGACTGGCTGCTTCATGCAGACTGGCAGCTCGGGCTGCTTCATGTAGACTGACAGCTCTGGCTGCTCCATGTAGACTGGCTGCTTCATGCAGACTGGCAGCTCTGGCTGCTTTATGTAGACTGGCTGCTTCATGCAGACTGGCAGCTCGGGCTGCTTCCTGTAGACTGACAGCTCTGGCTGCTCCATGCGGACTGACAGCTCTGGCTGCTCCATGCAGACTGACAGCTCCGGCTGCTCCATGCGGACTGACAGCTCTGGCTGCTCCATGTAGACTGGCTGCTTTATGCAGACTGGCAGCTCGGGCTGCTTCATGTAGACTGACAGCTCTGGCTGCTCCATGTAGACTGGCTGCTTCATGCAGACTGACAGCTCGGGCTGCTTCATGTAGACTGACAGCTCTGGCTGCTCCATGCAGACTGACAGCTCTGACTGCTCCATGCAGACTGACAGCTCTGACTGCTCCATGCAGACTGACAGCTCTGACTGCTCCATGCAGACTGACAGCTCTGGCTGCTTCATGCAGACTGGCAGCTCTGGCTGCGCTGAACAGGCGGGAGACTCCTGCAGCGCTGTGTCGGAGGAAGGCTCTGGCTGCGCTAAACAGGCGGAAGACTCCGGCAGCGCTGGAGATGAGGAAAGCTCTAACAGCGCTAGATAGGCGTGAGACTCCGGCAGCGCAGGAGAGGAGAAAGGCTCTGGCTGCGCTAAACAGGCGGGAGGCTCCGGCAGCGCTGTAGAGGAGAAAGGCTCTGGCTGCGCTGAACAGGCGGGAGACTCCAGCAGCGCAGGAGAGGAGAAAAGCGCTGGCTGCGCTGAACAGGCGAGGCACACTGAAGGCCTGGTGCGTGGTGCTGGAACTGGTGGTACTGGATCGAGGACACGCACAGGAAGCCTGGTGCGGGGAGCTGCTACCGGAGGGCTGGGGTGTGGAGGTGGTACTGGATAGACCGGACCGTGCAGGCGCACTGGAGCTCTTGAGCACCGAGCCTGCCCAACCTTACCTGGCTCGATGCCCACTCTAGCCCGGCCGATACGAGGAGCTGGAATATACCGAACCGGGCTGTGCACCCGCACTGGAGACACCGTGCGCTCCACAGCATAACACGGTGCCTGCCCGGTCTCTCCAGCCCCCGGTAAGCACAGGGAGTTTGCGCAGGTCTCCTACCTGCCATAGCCATACTCCCTGTAAGCCCCCCAAGAAATTTTGGGGCTGACTCTCGGGCTTCCATCCGCTCTGCCGTGCTAGCTCCTCATAATGCCGCCTCTCTGCTTTTGCTGCCTCCAGCTCGGCTTTGGGGCGACAATAATCTCCAGGCTCATTCCAGGGTCCTTTACCGTCCAATTCCTCCTCCCATGTCCATAACTCCAGGTGGTGCAACCTCTCCCACTGTAGCTGCTGCTGCTCCTGCTGCTGCTGCCTCTGTTGCCTCTTCTCCTGTTGCTCCTTTGGGCGGCTACACTCCCTGGTTTAGCCCAGGGTCCTCTCCCGTCGAAGATCTCCTCCCATGACCAGAAATCCTTGGTGAGCATCTCCTTTTCGGCTGCTCCTGCCTGTTGACACGCCGCTTGGTCCGTTGGTGGTGGGTGATTCTGTAACGGTTTTCTAGTGGTGATGAAAGAGAGTCGGACCAAACTGCAGCGTGTCGATTGCGATCCATGTTTAATATAACAAAAAACACGAACTTACAAAAAACAATAAACGAAACCGAAACAGCCTATCTGGTGCAAACTAACAACGAGTACACATAGGACACTAAGGACAATCACCCACGACAAACTCAAAGAATATGGCTGCCTAAATATGGTTCCCAATCAGAGACAACGATAAGCACCTGCCTCTGATTGAGAACCACTCCAGACAGCCATAGACCTTGCTAGACAACCCACTAAGCTACAATCCCAATACCACCACCAAAACCCCAAGACAAACACACCACAATTACAAAAACCCCATGCCACACCCTGGCCTGACCAAATACATAAAGATAAACACAAAATACTTTGACCAGGGCGTGACAGTACCAACACCTTAAAGAGTGCCGGATCCAAAAACAAACAGTCATATTAAAGTGAGTACCAACACCTTAAAGAGTGCCAGATCCAAAAACAAACAGTCATATTAAAGTGAGTACCAACACTTTTTGAATTCACTTCTTGCAATAAATAGTGTAGAATATAGCTAGGAGGGTTATGCAGAAAGCCCAGCCTCTCTCTCGCCCAGCCACAACGTTGGTGTATTTTTTGAAGTCTTTGGTGTATTTCAAATGGAATATTCAGTCATTTTCAGTCTTTTCTGATAGATATTCAGCAGGTTATATTCCTTGATGAATATTCAGTGTTGTCCTTGGCTGTGCGGCTGGTCTGGAGCCTCAGATCTCAACTGGAAGTGTGCAACTGTCAATATAGCCCCCCGGTAAGATGTGTGCATCTGTCAATATGGTAGAACATCACAGATGTGTTTGATGGGCGTGGCCCACCTTCCCTCTCTCTCTCTCTCTCTCTGTGTCTCTCTCGCTCTCTCTCTCTCTCTCTGTGTGTGTGTGCGCTAGTAGACATGGTTGTTCCTCTTACTACACTAATAAAGTGTGATCAGTGTTAGTACCTCAGTTGGGATCTCTATAAGCCACCATATGAAGGCCCTAAACCTAGCATGAAAATGCATTCTTGAAGCTGCTAAGATAGTCAAAATGACCACCGTACCCCATACATTATTGTAGCTGTGTGGGCTAAGATAGTCAAAATGACCACCGTACCCCATACCTTATTGTAGCTGTGTGGGCTAAGATAGTCAAAATGACCACCGTACCCCATACCTTATTGTAGCTGTGTGGGCTAAGATAGTCAAAATGACCACCGTACCCCATACGTTCTTGTAGCTGTGTGGGCTAAGATAGTCAAAATGACCACCGTACCCCATACGTTCTTGTAGCTGTGTGGGCTAAGATAGTCAAAATGACCACCGTACCCCATACGTTCTTGTAGCTGTGTGGGCTAAGATAGTCAAAATGACCACCGTACCCCATACGTTCTTGTAGCTGTGTGGGCTAAGATAGTCAAAATGACCACCGTACCCCATACGTTCTTGTAGCTGTGTGGGCTAAGATAGTCAAAATGACCACCGTACCCCATACGTTCTTGTAGCTGTGTGGGCTAAGATAGTCAAAATGACCACCGTACCCCATACGTTCTTGTAGCTGTGTGGGCTAAGATAGTCAAAATGACCACCGTACCCCATACGTTCTTGTAGCTGTGTGGGCTAAGATAGTCAAAATGACCACCGTACCCCATACGTTCTTGTAGCTGTGTGGGCTAAGATAGTCAAAATGACCACCGTACCCCATACGTTCTTGTAGCTGTGTGGGCTAAGATAGTCAAAATGACCACCGTACCCCATACGTTCTTGTAGCTGTGTGGGCTAAGATAGTCAAAATGACCACCGTACCCCATACAAATGATGATGACATGTTGTCCGTTTTTGTTGTTGTTGCATAATATGCATCTGAACTCGAGAGTGCATTTTGTATCGTTGACATAGCCGACGTCGTCGCACCCTGTGCATACAGACATAAAACGACCAGCCCCCCTTGAGGTTCTTGAAGGAACAGCCAAGGAAGTGAGAGAAGGGAATGAAGTCCATTTGAAGGAAAGAAATCCAGCAGCGCGGGATAAAAAAAGACATATAGATCGAACGACACTGAAAACGAACATGTGCCCGTGTGAGGCTCTGATAGAGTAGCAGAGAGCGAGAGGCTCTGATAGAGTAGCAGAGAGAGAGAGAGAGACTATGATAGAGTAGCAGAGAGAGAGAGAGGCTCTGATAGAGTAGCAGAGAGCGAGAGGCTCTGATAGAGTAGCAGAGAGAGAGAGAGAGAGACTCTGATAGAGTAGCAGAGAGCGAGAGACTATGATAGAGTAGCAGAGAGAGAGAGACTATGATAGAGTAGCAGAGAGAGAGCTCTGATAGAGTAGCAGAGAGAGAGAGGCTCTGAGAGTAGCAGAGAGAGAGAGGCTATGATAGAGTAGCAGAGAGAGAGAGGCTATGATAGAGTAGCAGAGAGAGAGAGGCTATGATAGAGTAGCAGAGAGAGAGAGCTATGATAGAGTAGCAGAGAGAGAGAGGCTATGATAGAGTAGCAGAGAGAGAGAGACTATGATAGAGTAGCAGAGAGAGAGAGACTATGATAGAGTAGCAGAGAGAGAGAGAGAGACTATGATAGAGTAGCAGAGAGAGAGAGAGAGAGAGACTATGATAGAGTAGCAGAGAGAGAGACTATGATAGAGTAGCAGAGAGAGAGAGGCTCTGATAGAGTAGCAGAGAGAGAGAGGCTATGATAGAGTAGCAGAGAGAGAGAGGCTATGATAGAGTAGCAGAGAGAGAGAGAGAGGGCTTTGATAGAGTAGCAGAGAGAGAGAGAGAGCGTCTATGATAGAGTAGCAGAGAGAGAGAGGCTATGATAGAGTAGCAGAGAGAGACTATGATAGAGTAGCAGAGAGAGAGAGAGACTATGATAGAGTAGCAGAGAGAGAGAGACTATGATAGAGTAGCAGAGAGAGAGAGGCTCTGATAGAGTAGCAGAGAGAGAGTCTGAGAGTAGCAGAGAGACAGGCTCTGATAGCGTAGCAGAGAGAGAGAGAGGCTATGATAGAGTAGCAGAGAGAGACCATGATAGAGTAGCAGAGAGAGAGAGGCTATGATAGAGTAGCAGAGAGAGAGAGGCTATGATAGAGTAGCAGAGAGAGAGAGAGACTATGATAGAGTAGCAGAGAGAGAGACTATGATAGAGTAGCAGAGAGAGAGAGAGACTATGATAGAGTAGCAGAGAGAGAGGCTCTGATAGAGTAGCAGAGAGAGAGAGGCTCTGATAGAGTAGCAGAGAGAGAGAGGCTCTGATAGAGTAGCAGAGAGAGAGAGGCTCTGATAGAGTAGCAGAGAGAGAGAGGCTCTGATAGAGTAGCAGAGAGAGAGGCTCTGATAGAGTAGCAGAGAGAGAGAGAGACTATGATAGAGTAGCAGAGAGAGAGAGAGAGGCTATGATAGAGTAGCAGAGAGAGAGAGAGACTATGATAGAGTAGCAGAGAGAGAGAGAGAGGCTATGATAGAGTAGCAGAGAGAGAGAGGCTATGATAGAGTAGAGAGAGAGAGAGACTATGATAGAGTAGCAGAGAGAGAGAGACTATGATAGAGTAGCAGAGAGAGAGAGACTATGATAGAGTAGCAGAGAGAGAGAGGCTCTGATAGAGTAGCAGAGAGAGAGAGGCTCTGATAGAGTAGCAGAGAGAGAGAGGCTCTGATAGAGTAGCAGAGAGAGAGAGGCTCTGATAGAGTAGCAGAGAGAGAGAGGCTCTGATAGAGTAGCAGAGAGAGAGAGGCTCTGATAGAGTAGCAGAGAGAGAGAGAGGCTCTGATAGAGTAGCAGAGAGAGAGAGAGGCTATGATAGAGTAGCAGAGAGAGAGAGAGAGACTATGATAGAGTAGCAGAGAGAGAGAGAGAGAGGCTATGATAGAGTAGCAGAGAGAGAGAGAGAGAGGCTATGATAGGGTAGCAGAGAGAGAGAGGCTATGATAGAGTAGCAGAGAGAGAGAGGCTATGATAGAGTAGCAGAGAGAGAGAGACTATGATAGAGTAGTAGAGAGAGAGAGGCTCTGATAGAGTAGCAGAGAGTAGCAGAGAGAGAGAGGCTCTGATAGAGTAGCAGAGAGAGAGACTATGATAGAGTAGCAGAGAGAGAGACTATGATAGAGTAGCAGAGAGAGAGAGGCTCTGATAGAGTAGCAGAGAGAGAGAGGCTATGATAGAGTAGCAGAGAGAGAGAGAGACTATGATAGAGTAGCAGAGAGAGAGAGACTATGATAGAGTAGCAGAGACAGATGGAGAGCAGAGAGAGAGGCTATGATAGAGTAGCAGAGAGAGAGAGAGAGAGAGGCTATGATAGAGCCTGATCAGAGCAGAGAGAGAGAGCTACTCTATGATAGAGTAGCTAGTCTCTCTCTCTCTGAGACTGATAGAGTAGCAGAGAGAGAGAGAGAGACTATGATAGAGTAGCAGAGAGAGAGAGAGACTATGATAGAGTAGCAGAGAGACAGGCTCTGATGGAGTAGCAGAGAGAGAGGCTATGATATAGTAGCAGAGAGAGAGAGACTATGATAGAGTAGCAGAGAGAGAGAGAGAGACTATGATAGAGTAGCAGAGAGAGAGAGGCTCTGATAGAGTAGCAGAGAGAGAGAGAGCGTCTATGATAGAGTAGCAGAGAGAGAGAGAGACTGATAGAGTAGCAGAGAGAGACTGATAGAGTAGCAGAGAGACAGGCTCTGATAGAGTAGCAGAGAGAGAGAGAGAGACTATGATAGAGTAGCAGAGAGAGAGAGACTGATAGAGTATAGAGAGAGACTGATAGAGTAGCAGAGAGACAGGCTCTGATAGAGTAGCAGAGAGAGAGAGGCTCTGATAGAGTAGCAGAGAGAGAGAGGCTCTGATAGAGTAGCAGAGAGAGAGAGAGGCTATGATAGAGTAGCAGAGAGAGAGAGGCTATGATAGAGTAGCAGAGAGAGAGACTATGATAGAGTAGCAGAGAGAGAGACTATGATAGAGTAGCAGAGAGAGAGAGAGAGAATATGATAGAGTAGCAGAGAGAGAGACTATGATAGAGTAGCAGAGAGAGAGAGAGAGACTATGATAGAGTAGCAGAGAGAGAGAGAGAAACTATGATAGAGTAGCAGAGAGAGAGGCTCTGATAGAGTAGCAGAGAGAGAGGCTCTGATAGAGTAGCAGAGAGAGAGAGAGGCTCTGATAGAGTAGCAGAGAGAGAGAGGCTCTGATAGAGTAGCAGAGAGAGAGAGGCTATGATAGAGTAGCAGAGAGAGAGAGAGAGACTATGATAGAGTAGCAGAGAGAGAGAGACTATGATAGAGTAGCAGAGAGAGAGAGGCTCTGATAGAGTAGCAGAGAGAGTCTGAGAGTAGCAGAGAGACAGGCTCTGATAGAGTAGCAGAGAGAGAGACTATGATAGAGTAGCAGAGAGAGAGAGACTATGATAGAGTAGCAGAGAGAGAGAGGCTCTGATAGAGTAGCAGAGAGAGAGGCTCTGATAGAGTAGCAGAGAGAGAGAGGCTCTGATAGAGTAGAGACTATGATAGAGTAGCAGAGAGAGAGGCTATGATAGAGTAGCAGAGAGAGAGAGAGGCTCTGATAGAGTAGCAGAGAGAGAGAGGCTCTGATAGAGTAGCAGAGAGAGAGAGAGACTCTGATAGAGTAGCAGAGAGCGAGAGGCTCTGATAAAGTAGCAGAGAGAGAGAGACTATGATAGAGTAGCAGAGAGAGAGAGAGAGACTATGATAGAGTAGCAGAGAGAGAGAGACTATGATAGAGTAGCAGAGAGAGAGAGACTATGATAGAGTAGCAGAGAGAGAGAGACTATGATAGAGTAGCAGAGAGAGAGGCTCTGATAGAGTAGCAGAGAGAGAGAGGCTCTGAGAGTAGCAGAGAGAGAGAGGCTATGATAGAGTAGCAGAGAGAGAGAGGCTATGATAGAGTAGCAGAGAGAGAGAGGCTATGATAGAGTAGCAGAGAGAGAGAGACTATGATAGAGTAGCAGAGAGAGAGAGACTATGATAGAGTAGCAGAGAGAGAGAGAGAGACTATGATAGAGTAGCAGAGAGAGAGAGAGACTATGATAGATAGCAGAGAGAGAGAGACTATGATAGAGTAGCAGAGAGAGAGAGACTATGATAGAGTAGCAGAGAGAGAGAGGCTCTGATAGAGTAGCAGAGAGAGAGAGGCTATGATAGAGTAGCAGAGAGAGAGAGGCTATGATAGAGTAGCAGAGAGAGAGAGAGAGGCTATGATAGAGTAGCAGAGAGAGAGAGAGACTATGATAGAGTAGCAGAGAGAGAGAGCTATGATAGAGTAGAGAGAGAGAGAGACTATGATAGAGTAGCAGAGAGAGACTATGATAGAGTAGCAGAGAGAGAGGCTATGATAGAGTAGCAGAGAGAGAGAGGCTATGATAGAGTAGCAGAGAGAGAGAGAGAGAGACTATGATAGAGTAGCAGAGAGAGAGACTATGATAGAGTAGCAGAGAGAGAGAGACTATGATAGAGTAGCAGAGAGAGAGACTATGATAGAGTAGCAGAGAGAGAGAGACTATGATAGAGTAGCAGAGAGAGAGAGAGAGAGACTATGATAGAGTAGCAGAGAGAGAGGCTCTGATAGAGTAGCAGAGAGAGACTATGATAGAGTAGCAGAGAGAGAGAGAGGCTATGATAGAGTAGCAGAGAGAGAGAGGCTATGATAGAGTAGCAGAGAGAGAGAGACTATGATAGAGTAGCAGAGAGAGAGAGACTATGATAGAGTAGCAGAGAGAGAGAGAGACTATGATAGAGTAGCAGAGAGAGAGAGACTATGATAGAGTAGCAGAGAGAGAGAGAGACTATGATAGAGTAGCAGAGAGAGAGAGACTATGATAGAGTAGCAGAGAGAGAGAGACTATGATAGAGTAGCAGAGAGAGAGAGACTATGATAGAGTAGCAGAGAGAGAGAGACTATGATAGAGTAGCAGAGAGAGAGAGACTATGATAGAGTAGCAGAGAGAGAGAGAGAGACTATGATAGAGTAGCAGAGAGAGAGGCTCTGATAGAGTAGCAGAGAGAGAGGCTCTGATAGAGTAGCAGAGAGAGAGAGAGGCTCTGATAGAGTAGCAGAGAGAGAGAGAGAAACTATGATAGAGTAGCAGAGAGAGAGGCTCTGATAGAGTAGCAGAGAGAGAGGCTCTGATAGAGTAGCAGAGAGAGAGAGAGGCTCTGATAGAGTAGCAGAGAGAGAGAGGCTCTGATAGAGTAGCAGAGAGAGAGAGAGAGGCTATGATAGAGTAGCAGAGAGAGAGAGAGAGGCTATGATAGAGTAGCAGAGAGAGAGAGAGAGGCTATGATAGAGTAGCAGAGAGAGAGAGAGAGAGAGACTATGATAGAGTAGCAGAGAGAGAGAGAGAGGCTATGATAGGTAGCAGAGAGAGAGAGGCTATGATAGAGTAGCAGAGAGAGAGAGCTATGATAGAGTAGCAGAGAGAGAGAGACTATGATAGAGTAGCAGAGAGAGAGAGAGACTATGATAGAGTAGCAGAGAGAGAGACTATGATAGAGTAGCAGAGAGAGAGAGGCTCTGATAGAGTAGCAGAGAGAGAGAGGCTCTGATAGAGTAGCAGAGAGAGAGAGGCTCTGATAGAGTAGCAGAGAGAGAGAGGCTCTGATAGAGTAGCAGAGAGAGAGAGGCTCTGATAGAGTAGCAGAGAGAGAGAGGCTCTGATAGAGTAGCAGAGAGAGAGAGAGGCTATGATAGAGTAGCAGAGAGAGAGAGAGAGAGACTATGATAGAGTAGCAGAGAGAGAGAGAGAGAGGCTATGATAGAGTAGCAGAGAGAGAGAGAGAGAGGCTATGATAGGGTAGCAGAGAGAGAGAGGCTATGATAGAGTAGCAGAGAGAGAGAGGCTATGATAGAGTAGCAGAGAGAGAGAGACTATGATAGAGTAGTAGAGAGAGAGAGGCTCTGATAGAGTAGCAGAGAGTAGCAGAGAGAGAGGCTCTGATAGAGTAGCAGAGAGAGAGACTATGATAGAGTAGCAGAGAGAGAGACTATGATAGAGTAGCAGAGAGAGAGAGGCTCTGATAGAGTAGCAGAGAGAGAGAGGCTATGATAGAGTAGCAGAGAGAGAGAGAGACTATGATAGAGTAGCAGAGAGAGAGAGAGACTATGATAGAGTAGCAGAGAGACAGGCTCTGATGGAGTAGCAGAGAGAGAGGCTATGATAGTCTCTCTCTCTGCTACTCTATCATAGCCTCTCTCTCTGCACCCATCAGAGCCTGTCTCTCTGCTACCTATCATAGAGTAGCAGAGAGAGAGAGCCTGTCTCTAGCAGAGCCACTTCCAGATAGCTCTCCTCCGCCACCATCAGTCTCTCCGCCACAGATCAGAGTCTCTCTCTCTGCCACTCTATCAGAGATGATCAGAGAGAGACTCTATCATAGTTTTCTCTCTGCTACCATCATAGTCTCATAGTCTCTCTCTGCTACTCTATGATAGAGTAGCAGAGAGAGAGAGAGAGACTATGATAGAGTAGCAGAGAGAGAGAGAGACTATGATAGAGTAGCAGAGAGACAGGCTCTGATGGAGTAGCAGAGAGAGAGGCTATGATATAGTAGCAGAGAGAGAGAGACTATGATAGAGTAGCAGAGAGAGAGAGAGAGACTATGATAGAGTAGCAGAGAGAGAGGCTCTGATAGAGTAGCAGAGAGAGAGAGAGCGTCTATGATAGAGTAGCAGAGAGAGAGAGAGACTGATAGAGTAGCAGAGATAGACTGATAGCAGTAGAGAGAGACAGGCTCTGATAGAGTAGCAGAGAGAGAGAGAGACTATGATAGAGTAGCAGAGAGAGAGAGACTGATAGAGTAGCAGAGAGAGAGAGACTGATAGAGTAGCTGAGAGACAGGCTCTGATAGAGTAGCAGAGAGAGAGGCTCTGATAGAGTAGCAGAGAGAGAGAGAGGCTATGATAGAGTAGCAGAGAGAGAGAGGCTATGATAGAGTAGCAGAGAGAGAGACTATGATAGAGTAGCAGAGAGAGAGACTATGATAGAGTAGCAGAGAGAGAGAGAGAGAATATGATAGAGTAGCAGAGAGAGAGACTATGATAGAGTAGCAGAGAGAGAGAGAGACTATGATAGAGTAGCAGAGAGAGAGAGAGAAACTATGATAGAGTAGCAGAGAGAGAGGCTCTGATAGAGTAGCAGAGAGAGAGGCTCTGATAGAGTAGCAGAGAGAGAGAGAGGCTCTGATAGAGTAGCAGAGAGAGAGAGGCTCTGATAGAGTAGCAGAGAGAGAGAGGCTATGATAGAGTAGCAGAGAGAGAGAGAGACTATGATAGAGTAGCAGAGAGAGAGAGACTATGATAGAGTAGCAGAGAGAGAGAGGCTCTGATAGAGTAGCAGAGAGAGAGTCTGAGAGTAGCAGAGAGACAGGCTCTGATAGAGTAGCAGAGAGAGAGACTATGATAGAGTAGCAGAGAGAGAGAGACTATGATAGAGTAGCAGAGAGAGAGAGGCTCTGATAGAGTAGCATAGAGAGAGGCTCTGATAGAGTAGCAGAGAGAGAGAGGCTCTGATAGAGTAGCATAGAGAGAGACTATGATAGAGTAGCAGAGAGAGAGAGGCTATGATAGAGTAGCAGAGAGAGAGAGGCTCTGATAGAGTAGCAGAGAGCGAGAGGCTCTGATAGAGTAGCAGAGAGAGAGAGAGACTCTGATAGAGTAGCAGAGAGCGAGAGGCTCTGATAAAGTAGCAGAGAGCGAGAGACTATGATAGAGTAGCAGAGAGAGAGAGAGAGACTATGATAGAGTAGCAGAGAGAGAGAGACTATGATAGAGTAGCAGAGAGAGAGAGACTATGATAGAGTAGCAGAGAGAGAGAGACTATGATAGAGTAGCAGAGAGAGAGAGGCTCTGATAGAGTAGCAGAGAGAGAGAGGCTCTGAGAGTAGCAGAGAGAGAGAGGCTATGATAGAGTAGCAGAGAGAGAGAGGCTATGATAGAGTAGCAGAGAGAGAGAGGCTATGATAGAGTAGCAGAGAGAGAGAGACTATGATAGAGTAGCAGAGAGAGAGAGACTATGATAGAGTAGCAGAGAGAGAGAGAGACTATGATAGAGTAGCAGAGAGAGAGAGAGAGACTATGATAGAGTAGCAGAGAGAGAGAGACTATGATAGAGTAGCAGAGAGAGAGAGACTATGATAGAGTAGCAGAGAGAGAGAGGCTCTGATAGAGTAGCAGAGAGAGAGAGGCTATGATAGAGTAGCAGAGAGAGAGAGGCTATGATAGAGTAGCAGAGAGAGAGAGAGGGGCTATGATAGAGTAGCAGAGAGAGAGAGAGCGTCTATGATAGAGTAGCAGAGAGAGAGGCTATGATAGAGTAGGAGAGAGAGAGAGACTATGATAGAGTAGCAGAGAGAGACTATGATAGAGTAGCAGAGAGAGAGGCTATGATAGAGTAGCAGAGAGAGAGAGGCTATGATAGAGTAGCAGAGAGAGAGAGAGAGACTATGATAGAGTAGCAGAGAGAGAGACTATGATAGAGTAGCAGAGAGAGAGAGAGACTATGATAGAGTAGCAGAGAGAGAGACTATGATAGAGTAGCAGAGAGAGAGAGACTATGATAGAGTAGCAGAGAGAGAGAGACTATGATAGAGTAGCAGAGAGAGAGGCTCTGATAGAGCAGCAGAGAGAGACTATGATAGAGTAGCAGAGAGAGAGAGAGGCTATGATAGAGTAGCAGAGAGAGAGAGGCTATGATAGAGTAGCAGAGAGAGAGAGACTATGATAGAGTAGCAGAGAGAGAGAGACTATGATAGAGTAGCAGAGAGAGAGAGAGACTATGATAGAGTAGCAGAGAGAGAGAGAGACTATGATAGAGTAGCAGAGAGAGAGAGAGACTATGATAGAGTAGCAGAGAGAGAGAGACTATGATAGAGTAGCAGAGAGAGAGAGACTATGATAGAGTAGCAGAGAGAGAGAGACTATGATAGAGTAGCAGAGAGAGAGAGACTATGATAGAGTAGCAGAGAGAGAGAGAGACTATGATAGAGTAGCAGAGAGAGAGAGAGACTATGATAGAGTAGCAGAGAGAGAGGCTCTGATAGAGTAGCAGAGAGAGAGGCTCTGATAGAGTAGCAGAGAGAGAGAGAGGCTCTGATAGAGTAGCAGAGAGAGAGAGAGAAACTATGATAGAGTAGCAGAGAGAGAGGCTCTGATAGAGTAGCAGAGAGAGAGGCTCTGATAGAGTAGCAGAGAGAGAGAGAGGCTCTGATAGAGTAGCAGAGAGAGAGAGGCTCTGATAGAGTAGCAGAGAGAGAGAGAGGCTATGATAGAGTAGCAGAGAGAGAGAGAGAGGCTATGATAGAGTAGCAGAGAGAGAGAGAGAGGCTATGATAGAGTAGCAGAGAGAGAGAGAGAGAGAGACTATGATAGAGTAGCAGAGAGAGAGAGAGAGAGGCTATGATAGGGTAGCAGAGAGAGAGAGGCTATGATAGAGTAGCAGAGAGAGAGAGGCTATGATAGAGTAGCAGAGAGAGAGAGACTATGATAGAGTAGCAGAGAGAGAGAGAGACTATGATAGAGTAGCAGAGAGAGAGAGACTATGATAGAGTAGCAGAGAGAGAGAGGCTCTGATAGAGTAGCAGAGAGAGAGAGGCTCTGATAGAGTAGCAGAGAGAGAGAGGCTCTGATAGAGTAGCAGAGAGAGAGAGGCTCTGATAGAGTAGCAGAGAGAGAGAGGCTCTGATAGAGTAGCAGAGAGAGAGAGGCTCTGATAGAGTAGCAGAGAGAGAGAGAGAGGCTATGATAGAGTAGCAGAGAGAGAGAGAGAGAGAGACTATGATAGAGTAGCAGAGAGAGAGAGAGAGGCTATGATAGAGTAGCAGAGAGAGAGAGAGAGAGGCTATGATAGGGTAGCAGAGAGAGAGAGGCTATGATAGAGTAGCAGAGAGAGAGAGGCTATGATAGAGTAGCAGAGAGAGAGACTATGATAGAGTAGTAGAGAGAGAGAGGCTCTGATAGAGTAGCAGAGTAGCAGAGAGAGAGAGGCTCTGATAGAGTAGCAGAGAGAGAGAGAGGCTATGATAGAGTAGCAGAGAGAGACAGAGCGTCTATGATAGAGTAGCAGAGAGAGAGAGAGACTGATAGAGTAGCAGAGAGAGAGACTATGATAGAGTAGCAGAGAGAGAGACTGATAGAGTAGCAGAGAGACAGGCTCTGATAGAGTAGCAGAGAGAGAGGCTATGATAGAGTAGCAGAGAGAGAGAGACTATGATAGAGTAGCAGAGAGAGAGAGAGACTATGATAGAGTAGCAGAGAGAGAGAGAGACTATGATAGAGTAGCAGAGAGAGAGAGACTGATAGAGTAGCAGAGAGAGAGAGGCTCTGATAGAGTAGCAGAGAGAGAGAGAGACTATGATAGAGTAGCAGAGAGAGAGAGGCTATGATAGAGTAGCAGAGAGAGAGACTATGATAGAGTAGCAGAGAGAGAGACTATGATAGAGTAGCAGAGAGAGCGAGAGACTATGATAGAGTAGCAGAGAGAGAGAGGCTCTGATAGAGTAGCAGAGAGAGAGAGGCTATGATAGAGTAGCAGAGAGAGAGAGAGACTATGATAGAGTAGCAGAGAGAGAGAGACTATGATAGAGTAGCAGAGAGACAGGCTCTGATGGAGTAGCAGAGAGAGAGACTATGATAGAGTAGCAGAGAGAGAGAGAGAGACTATGATAGAGTAGCAGAGAGAGAGAGAGAGAGACTATGATAGAGTAGCAGAGAGAGAGAGAGAGAGGCTCTGATAGAGTAGCAGAGAGAGAGAGAGCGTCTATGATAGAGTAGCAGAGAGAGAGAGAGACTGATAGAGTAGCAGAGAGAGAGAGACTGATAGAGTAGCAGAGAGAGAGAGGCTCTGATAGAGTAGCAGAGAGAGAGAGGCTCTGATAGAGTAGCAGAGAGAGAGAGAGGCTATGATAGAGTAGCAGAGAGAGAGAGGCTATGATAGAGTAGCAGAGAGAGAGACTATGATAGAGTAGCAGAGAGAGAGACTATGATAGAGTAGCAGAGAGAGAGAGAGAATATGATAGAGTAGCAGAGAGAGAGACTATGATAGAGTAGCAGAGAGAGAGAGACTATGATAGAGTAGCAGAGAGAGAGAGAGAAACTATGATAGAGTAGCAGAGAGAGAGGCTCTGATAGAGTAGCAGAGAGAGAGAGGCTCTGATAGAGTAGCAGAGAGAGAGAGGCTCTGATAGAGTAGCAGAGAGAGAGAGGCTATGATAGAGTAGCAGAGAGAGAGAGAGAGAGACTATGATAGAGTAGCAGAGAGAGAGAGAGAGAGAGAGACTATGATAGAGTAGCAGAGAGAGAGACTATGATAGAGTAGCAGAGAGAGCGAGAATATGATAGAGTAGCAGAGAGAGAGGCTATGATAGAGTAGCAGAGAGAGAGAGGCTCTGATAGAGTAGCATAGAGAGAGGCTCTGATAGAGTAGCAGAGAGAGAGAGGCTCTGATAGAGTAGCATAGAGAGAGACTATGATAGAGTAGCAGAGAGAGAGAGGCTATGATAGAGTAGCAGAGAGAGAGAGAGACCATGATAGAGTAGCAGAGAGAGAGAGAGAGACCATGATAGAGTAGCAGAGAGAGAGAGAGACTATGATAGAGTAGCAGAGAGAGAGAGACTATGATAGAGTAGCAGAGAGAGAGAGGCTATGATAGAGTATTAGAGAGAGAGAGAGAGAGACTATGATAGAGTAGCAGAGAGAGAGACTATGATAGAGTAGCAGAGAGAGAGAGACTATGATAGAGTAGCAGAGAGAGAGAGGCTCTGATAGAGTAGCAGAGAGAGAGAGGCTCTGATAGAGTAGCAGAGAGAGAGAGAGACTATGATAGAGTAGCAGAGAGAGAGAGAGACTATGATAGAGTAGCAGAGAGAGAGAGACTATGATAGAGTAGCAGAGAGAGAGAGACTATGATAGAGTAGCAGAGAGAGAGAGAGGCTATGGTAGAGTAGCAGAGAGAGAGAGGCTATGATAGAGTAGCAGAGAGAGAGAGGCTATGATAGAGTAGCAGAGAGAGAGAGGCTATGATAGAGTAGCAGAGAGAGAGAGAGACTATGATAGAGTAGCAGAGAGAGAGAGAGACTATGATAGAGTAGCAGAGAGAGAGAGACTATGATAGAGTAGCAGAGAGAGAGAGGCTCTGATAGAGTAGCAGA